>NC_135211.1:22747442-22975350 GCF_052324685.1 Brachyhypopomus gauderio | reverse complement strand
GGGGATGTGAGGGGTAGTATGGGGTGTGAGTGAGGGGCAGTATGGTGATGTGAGGGGTAGTAATGGGGGTGTGAGTGAGGGGCAGTATGGGATGTGAGGGGTAGTACGGGGTGTGAGTGAGGGGCCAGTATGGTGATGTGAGGGGCAGTATGGGGTGTGAGTGAGGGGCAGTATGGGGATGTGAGGGGTAGTATGGGGTGTGAGTGAGGGGCAGTATGGGATGTGAGGGGTAGTACGGGGTGTGAGTGAGGGCAGTATGGGGATGTGAGGGGTAGTACGGGGTGTGTGTGATGGGAGGGCAGTATGGGGATGTGAGGGGTAGTATGGAGATGTGAGGGGCAGTATGGAGATGTGAGGGGCATGTATGGAGATGTGAGGGGGAGTACGGGGATGTGAGGGGTAGTCAGGGGTGTGAGTGAGGGGCAGTATGGTGGAGAGGGGTAGTAAGGGGTGTGAGTGAGGGGCAGTATGGTGGGTGAGGGGTAGTATGGGGTGTGAGTGAGGGGCAGTATGAGGATGTGAGGGGTAGTATGGGGTGTGAGTGAGGGCAGTATGAGGATGTGAGGGGTAGTACGGGGTGTGAGTGAGGGGCAGTAGAGGATGTTGAGGGGTAGTAAGGGGTGTGTAGTGAGGGGCTGTATGGTGATGTGAGGGGCAGTATGGGGATGTGAGGGGTAGTATGGGGTGTGAGTGATGGGGCAGTATGGGGATGTGAGGGGTAGTATAGGGTGTGAGTGAGGGGCAGTATGGAGATGTGAGGGGTAGTATGGGGTGTGAGTGAGGGGTAGTATGAGGATGGTGAGGGGTAGTACGGGGTGTGAGTGAGGGGCAGTATGGGGATGTGAGGGTAGAACGGGGTGTGAGGAGGGTAGTATGAGATGTGAGGGGTAGTACGGGTGGTGAGTGAGGGGCAGTATGGGGATGTGAGGGGTAGTATGGGGTGTGAGTGAGGGGTAGTAGTATGGGGTTGAGGGGTAGTATGGGGTTGTGAGTGCGGGGCCGTCTGGTGATGTGACGGGGTAGTACGGGGGTGTGAGTGAGGGGTAGTATGGGGATGTGAGGGGTAGTATGGGGTGTGAGAGAGGGGTACGTATGGGGTGTGAGGGGTAGTATGGGGTGTGAGTTGAGGGGCAGTTATGGTGATGAGAGGGGTAGTACGGGGTGTGAGTGAGGGGCAGTATGGGGATGTGAGGGGGTAGTATGGGGTGTCGAGTGAGGGGCAGTATGGGGGATGTGAGGGGTAGTATGGGGTGTGAGTGAGGGGCGAGTTATGAGGATGTGAGGTGGTAGTACGGGAATGTGAGTGAGGGGCAGTATGGTGATGTGAGGGGTAGTACGGGGTGTGAGTGAGGGGCAGAATGAGGATGTGAGGGGTAGTATGGGGTGTGCGTGAGGGGCCGTATGGGGATGAGAGGGGTAGTACGGGGTGTGAGTGAGTATGAGGATGTGAGGGGTGGAGGTAATGTGTAGTGTGGGGTTCGTGAAGGGTAGTGTGGGGCGTCTATTTCTGGGTGTTTACGACAGGACAGCGGGGTTCTCTGGCTGACTGATTAATTCCAGAGAAGTGGGTGGAGTTTTCCGGGTTCTCGCCACCCTGGCAAGCTCCACCCTCATCAGGTGTTGGCTGGGTAACAGACACATACATACACAGAAGCATTTGGCTTGGTGAAAACAACAAACCAGCAGAAGCCATAATAATGGTTCCTGTGTTAAGAGTGTGATGAGAGTTTAGTCTGGGGTGTGTGTGTGGGGTGGGGTGGGTGTGTGTGGCCCTGAGCCAGTTTGACCTTGAGAATCTCAGATTAAGAATAAATAAGTAAATTAAAAAAACAACCCAGTGGCTAGAGAGACTGCATACAAATGTAATGGAGTTCCACACATCTTAGGCATCACCACCTTTGAACTAAACAAACCCATACCCCAGATAGATCTATAACTTCCTGCTAAACATGAAACTGTATGTCCAGCTTCAGCAGGTCTGGTCACACTGTGCCCCCCTCAGTCTGTGGTTAGATGACATTACAGCTCCCACAAATACCAGTAGCACCATTCCAATTTTCTTCCAGAAACTTCCGTTTTGGATCGTGTGTGCGCGTGTGTGTACGTGGACATGCGAGGGGACGTTCTGCCAGCGTGTCACCAAACTGGACACCGAGTGTGTTTTTACCATGTGAAGTGGCACAAAGCAGAACGATTGTGTTGTCACTAGGAATAGAAAGTGATCTAGATTCCATACTATGGCCCCAAGTGTTTGAGCTGTGTGAAGAAAGAAGTCGTCTTGCATGTACGTGTGTACGTGGTGTGTGTGTGGTGCAAGTGTTTGAGCTGTGTGAAGAAAGAAGTCGTCTTGCATGTACGTGTGTACGTGTGTGTGTGTGTGTGTGTGTGTGTGTGTGAGAGAGAGAGAGAGAGAGAGAGAGACGTGGGTGTTTGTCTGCTCCGACGCTAATCTGAGTACGGCGAGCTCACTCTGCGTTGGAGGTGACAGCTTTATTATCTGGGCTGTAGTTACAGCAGGAAGGACGCGCTGCTCCCCCCCCAACGTCCCTCGAGCCGCTCGATGAGCAGGTTCCCGTGGTTACAGGGCTGGCGGAACGGCGGCCGCTAGCTGAGAACTGCCGCGAGCCAGGCAGGCGAGCCGAGCGCCTATAAATAGATCTTATGTAACATCCCCTTGTTGATGCCAAGAGCTGGAAAAGGAGGGTGGAGGAGAGAGGGAGGGAGGGAGGGATGGGGGGGGCATCAGACCGACAGAGGAAGAGAACGCCAGAGGGGTGGGTGAGTGCATGATGGAGAAAGAATGAGAGAGATGAATAAAAAGAGAAAGGAGGAGGGGGGTGGGGGGTGGAGAGAAGGTGGTGCGGTTGGAGCCTGGCCCTCTTCTCTCCACATGCAGGCCTGGGGCTGAGGGCACCGCCCACGCCCACCCGGCCCTCCAGGAACTCTTCCGGTACGGTCGTCTGCTTCATGCTCGCACAGAGCAGGGCTGACGCTGAATGAAGTCTCCCAGGGGCCAGCTGGCACAACGCTAGCCAGCCTCCCAGCGGCCCCCATTCAGGAGGAACTCCAGCGTGCTGGGTGGTACACTGGCCCCCCCATGGGACTGGTCCCAGATGCACCCTGGGATTGAAAGCAGCTCAAGAAACCCATCTGGGTGAGGGGCTATGGGAGCTCGATACACACGCACACACTGCTGTCGTCCTTGTATTAAGAGGAACTCCCCACCCACACAGGCACACACCCTCCAACACACACACACACACACACACACACACACACTCACACACACACACACACACACACACACACACACACACACACACACACACCTTCTGCGCACAGCTAACCATAGATCCCTCCATACTTCACGCAGGTCTTAGAGATGATTTTTGACACAATGAGTTCACGGGCACACTCATACAGGCATGCTTGCATACACACACTGAGACCACGTGCACGAGCGCAGGTGCGCACACTCACACATACGCTCTAAGCCCATGTGCACACACAGCCTATTTTGGCGCGGGCAATCAACAGTTGGGGTGGTAACCAGCTGCAGCTGTGTGCGGATGTGTGGCACGCGGGGGACGGGTGGGGGTTTGTACCCGCTCAGTCCAGCCAACAGATAAACTGGGAACCCGGGGTCCTGTTTTCCATCTTATCAAATGACCCAGGCCTCACTATTTTAAGAGTCTCGAGGGCCAGCAGGGTGATTAATCACTGGCCGAGCCTGCACGGGTCCCAAGTTCAGAACGCCGCTCTCCAGGGTCCGTCCAACCTGGCCGGGCTGGTCCCTGAGCAGATAGGCATCATGATTCATTAGGAGGACGTTCTACGTGATGGTGGTGATGAAGGCTCCCAGGGGCATGCGCTCCATCTATTTAGCAGATAATCAACTCCTTTTCCCAGCAGAGTAAAATAAACCATTAAGAATGAAACAATAGTGGCAATAATAAATTGTTTATTTATTTAGTGCCTTTACTGAAAACGACGAGTCGGACGTGTATCTAATGCCACACAGTGCGTTAGCAACAGGGGGGGGTCTGTCGTGAAGGGCGTGGTGACAGGGCAGGCTCTCTCACCACAGCTGCTGCTCCACCGTCATCGTTACGAGGTCAATCGAGTGCTTCTGTCCTCGCCATTTCTTGCCTTCCTTTCCTTCTTGGGGGGGGGGGGGGGGGGGTATTACTGGACTGGACTTATGGTTTTTTTTTTTTCGTGATATGGTCTGACTCGGGCGAGTATGCTTCTGTTCGCTGCTCGACTCTGTAACGTGATGAACTGCGTCTCTGTTATGTAACCTCGTCGTTGATCCACCCCGCCAGTCTTAATCTGGTCGAAAGGCCTCTGCCAACACGCCTCGATGAAGTAATGATTTTTTTTTTTTTGTATAGCCGTTTCAACCCTGGATCCTTGTGATTTCACTGCGCTTTTCAAATGCCTCTTTTGTTTATTGAAAATGTGAAACAAATTAAATTTTCAAATACATGTGTACTGTAGATGTGTCTTGGTCTCCTCGATTGTATGTTTGTGTGCGTGTGCGTGTGCGTGTGCGTGTGCGTGCTTGTGTTATTCCCGCGAGTCTGAAAGAGTGTGAGTGAGTTTAACCTGGAAAGAAGGCTGGTTATGTAACAGGCTTTCAAAACTGCCCTAGAATCCGAGCGATAGCTCCGCCTCCCTCTCCAGCCCCTCCCCCCCCTCTGACACGACATGGTTCGTGCTGCCTTGGCTGGTGAAAGTAGGGCAGGATTTTCCTACGCACCTATTTTCCCTCCTTTTTCCTGGCCTAAAGGGTGAGAGTGCGAGTCTCTCTCTCTCCCTCCCTTCCTCCCTCTCTCTCTCTCTCTCTCTCTCCTCTCTCTCTCTCTCTCTCTCTCTCTCTCTCTCTCTCTCTCTCTCTCTGTTTCTGTCCCTTTAGCTACTCAGCTGATTATGGTCTTGTGTAAGGAGGGATTGTTGGGAAGAAGAAAAATAAATAAAAAATAGAAAAGTAGGACAGGATATACCAGTGAACAAACACCACATAACCTCCCAGCAACCCCCTGACTTCCACCGCAGAAATGAACACACTTTCTTTCATTTTATTTGGCCCTGTGGTAGTCTTGTATATTCAAATATGTAATTAAGGAGACATTCTTCTTGACTTCTGAGAGGTACAAAATGATTGTCATGTTGGCCTGAGCTCTCTTGATTCCTATCTCTCGGTTGCATTTGTGTGTGTGTGTGTGTGTGTGTGTGTGTGTGTGTGTGTGTGTGTGTGTGTGTTTGCTGTCACTATGGATACATCACTGCCAGGAGGCAGATGGTGTTAAATCAGGTGAGCTGAGGGAGGCACCACAGGTTATTCACGCGAGTGTGTGTGTGTGTGTGTGTGTGTGTGTGTGTGTGTGTGTGTGTGTGTGTGTGTGTGTGTGTGAGGTTTGTGTGTGTGTGTGTGTGTGTGTGCGCGCGTTATGTAACGATGGTGGCGTGAGTTTGCCTGGCAGTAAACACATCTGTGGGAGGGACGTGCAAACGGAGCAGGCAGAGCATGGCCACAGCGTGTCTCACGGCCGCGTCTCGTTAAAGAGACAGGCGGGCTCGCTCAGCTCGGCGCCGCACCGCCCCTCCCCCGCCTCCCGCCCCAGCGCGCCCACACCTCCTGCCAAACCAGTGGCCGCGCCGCTGAGCTTTTGAGGGGGATTCCTACACAGGGAATCCGCCCGACGCGGTGGGGGTGTTTCCCCCTGCCTCCCTGCTTCCGGATCCTGAAGGGCTTCATATTCCGCGGCATCAGGTGGGACAATAGTGGGGAATCGTGGGGGCACGGCCGACCGGCCCGGCCTAGTTACTCCTACCCAACACATCCCTCCCACACTGTGCTACACGCCTCACACAGTCACAGTCTGGAATTTCACTTCTGGCTCCTCAGACAGTCAGTCCTGATGCATCAGCGCTGTTGTTTCTACACCCCCCCGTCACCACCCTATCCCCTTCTCTTTTCTGTTCCCTTCCCGCCACTGCGTTCCCCAGAGATCGTTCTTTATCCGACTGACGCGTGACAACAAGTCGGAGAAGTTCTTTAAGGTGTTCTACGAGCGCATGCACCTGGCACAGCAGGAGATTAAAGCCACGGTGACGGTCAACACCAGCGACCTGAGCAGCAAACGCAAAGACGACGACGCCGGCGAAAAGGAGGTGCCCGCCAAGAAGAAAGGTGTGTGTGTGTGTGTGTGTGTGTGTGTGTGTGTGTGTGTGTGTGTGTGTGCGTGCGTGCGTGCGTGTGTGTGCACGTGTGTGTGTGAGAGAGAGATTAGGCCGGGTCTTTCAGTTTCAGGTACAAAGAGCAGGAGACAGTGCAGAAACAGGAGCCGCCATCATTAACAGTAAAGCATGATGCTCCCCCTTGACCCCTCAGTGAAGGACGTCGCCGTGGTCACTGATGAGGTACGCGAACAGCTTCTGGAAGCTTCCACGGCCACGAAGAAGGCCTTCACAACGTACCGGCGGGAGGCGGATCCGGATGAACATCTGGGCGGGGCCGAGGTCCAAGCCAGCTCGGGCGACAAGAACCAGGACGAGGGCGAGATGAGTGTCACCATCACCATCATGCAGCCCATCCTGCGCCTCATGCAGCTTCTGTGTGAGAACCACAACCGCGAGCTGCAGGTCAGCCACAGCACTAGGGGGCGCTAGTGAGGAAGGGGTAGCTACGGGATCGTAGCATCTTCAGTTCAGTTTCATTGGCAACGTTAGCCCAAAACGAACACAGCAAGGAAGAAGCGATGATGAAGCTGTCAGGAAGCAAGGCTGTGCAGGGGAAACACTTAGATCGAAATCTGTGCATCTATCAATCTATCCCCCCCCCCCCCCCCCCCCCCCCATATGTCTCT
Organism: Brachyhypopomus gauderio; assembly: GCF_052324685.1. Lineage (NCBI taxonomy): Eukaryota > Metazoa > Chordata > Actinopteri > Gymnotiformes > Hypopomidae > Brachyhypopomus > Brachyhypopomus gauderio. Next base: position 22,968,478 of record NC_135211.1, on the reverse strand, counting down.
AGAACTTTCTCCGCTGTCAGAACAACAAGACTAACTATAACCTGGTGTGTGAGACGCTGCAGTTCCTGGACTGTATCTGTGGCAGCACCACTGGAGGCCTGGGCCTGCTGGGCCTCTACATCAATGAGAAGAACGTTGCCCTCATCAACCAGACCGTGGAGAGTCTGACCGAGTACTGCCAGGGCCCCTGCCATGAGAACCAGGTGAACCAGGCTGACCACACACACACACACACACACACACACATACATGCTTGCTTGTAAATTCATCCGTCCAAACACATTTATATTAGTACAGACACACACAATTAGACTACATGTTGTGTGTCTTAGTGATTTTCTTCAGAACAGCATAATGAAGTGTGAATAACGAACACTTTAACATGGAAGCTCAGTGACTGTCATTAGTTCTTGTGTCATTTGTACTGTGTGAGCATGTGTGCGTGTCTAAGCTAGCATGCATCAGTCTCATAACCACTATTGTGACGAGGCCTCTACGTTTACTATTCTTAGAAAAGTACACGCTACAGCATTTCCATCTTGTAGCAAATGTGTGCTATAAAACGTACTAATGGCAACCCCACCTGTGCTCCACCCTCTTACCCCCGCAACACCATCCTTCTGTACCCCTCAGAACTGCATCGCCACCCATGAGTGCAACGGCATTGATATCATCATCGCTTTAATCCTGAATGACATCAACCCTCTGGGTAAGAAGAGGATGGACCTTGTGCTGGAACTGAAGGTGTGAATGCAAGTGCACACCTGCATTAATAATAATAAACCATATTATCCAATATTCAAATGTAAAAAATATACACAATGCCATTTGAAAAGATTACAATGTAGACTTCAGTCTGGCAGAAAGATAATAGGGGTACATGTAAACAAACTCCAAAACATGCCGCCTACTCTCTTCCGGTAGTGTGAAGTGGATGAGCTTGTCAAGGGGATGGCTGTCCCACTACAAGCACGTTGGCTTCCAACCAAAAGAACACTGAGAACTTGTTTAGATGTTAACAGCGTTCCATAAAATAAAAATAAAATGTCAACACAAGTGCCCACTGAATTTAAATTCATCTGATGAGTATAAAAACAGGCTTACTAGAATGAACAGCTGAGAAGTTAAATGGATAATTATAACTGTGTTAGTTTCTGGAGCAGTTTGTGTCATTAAAAACCTCAAATAAGAAGTTACTGGGGAGCTATACATCAGTTGTCATTATTATAACAATTTTTTTTAAGTATTTTTATTTATTTTCTCTTTAACATATATTGATTTTTCCAAAATTAAGATTTGCCACCTATCCTGTAATGCTCACATTACGGTATTTCATAACTGAATATGCAATGATAACACAATAATAATGTTTATCGCGATAATTATGGAGGCAATAATTGTTTGTCTAAATTACCACCTATGTTTGGCTTGGTATTGTGTTTCTTGGAGAATGGAGAATCATCTAGATCTGAATTGGATTCTGGGATTTGTAGTATTCATGTAACACACAGACTCATCTGGACATGTGCTTGTCTCTGTTGAGCAGAATAATGCCTCCAAGTTGCTGCTGGCCATCATGGAGAGTCGCCATGACAGCGAGAATGCAGAACGGATCTTGTATAATATGAGGCCTAAGGAGTTGGTGAGTGTTCTCATCTCCCTGAATCTTTGAATCTCTGATTCTGAATTAAAGAGGAAATCAGAACACACTACTTGATATTTTCCATGTGTACATGTGGAAAACAAACTACCCTGAGTTGTAAAATAGAAGATCACCAGGTTCTTAGCAGGTATTAAAATTAAGTAAATACAACCATTAGATTTAACAATAATGAAGTTAAAATGAAGAAGCCAACAGTGAAAAGCTAAGTACACCTCATGAATCAATTGCTTGAGCAACCTTTAGGAACGTGAACTTGAAGTAATTGTTTTCTGTATGACTTATCTGTCTCTCACATCGTTCTGGAGGACATTTGGCCCGCTGTTCTTTACAACTTTGCCTCAGTTCATTGGGGTTTGTTGGCATTCGGGAAATACAGCTGTCTTAAAGTCTCCCTGCATCATTTCAGGCTGAGGTCTGGACTTTGCCTTGGCCATTGCAACAACCTGATTCTTTTATTTTTCTTTTGTACATTTGCCAGTGTGCTTGGGATCGTTTGCTTGTTGCCCGGCCCATTTTCAGCCAAACTTAACTGTTAGTTAGACTGTCTCACGTTTGACTCTAGAACACTCCTGTCGTCCGAAGGAGTTCATCGTCAACTCCCTGACTGCAGGGTGCCCAGGTCCTGTGTATGTAAATCAAGTCCACATCAGCGGACTCTATCACGGTGCTTGGCAGACGGTTTGAGGTGTTTGTGCTGAAATACTGGGTTTGGTTTTCACAAAATGCAGTGCTGTGATTTATGGCCAAACATCTCCACTTTAGTCTCGTCTGTCCAAAGAATGCTGTTCCAGACGCTTTGTGGTTTGTTCAGATGCAACTTGGCAAACATAAACCGTGCTGCCGTGTTCTTTTTAGAAAGACGAGGCTTTCTCCTGGCAACCGTTCCCAACAAGCCATGCTTCTTCAGTCTTTCCCTAATTGTCCTGTCATGAAGTTGAACGTTTGACATGCTAACTCAGGCCTGTGCAGTCTGACATGTAGCTTTTGGTTTTTTTTGCAGTTCCTCTGAGCACGTCAGGGTCTGACCTTGGGGTGAATTTGCTGGGATCTTCCCTCCAGGGACGACTGGCAACTGTCTGGAATGTTTTCCATTGAATACTCTTTCTCGCTGTAGAATTGTGGACTTCCAACCCTTCCCAGGCTGATGGGATGTAGCCGTGGCTTCCTACTGCTGATGACACTGTTATCACACAGTAGAATGCTCCAAACCATCAAACCGCACAAACATCATCTTTATTAGAGGTGGTCTCACTTGCTGATGCTCAGTTATTTTGATTAGCAGCATCTGGTTGCTACTAAACCTCTTAACTCGTATGTTTTTAACTTAACTTGTTTCTGCATTACTGCCTAGTTTTTGTTAAATACATAATGCCACAGTGTAGTTTGTCATGTGTTGTTCAACTGAGTTTGTATTTAGCACATTTTAAGACCTGCTAAGTGGCTGATTTCTGTTATGTCCCGATATGTAAAACCATAGAATTCAAGGGTGGGGGTGCTTCGTAAACCCCACAAGTGGTACGTCTTGGTAGTGGTGAATATTGTAATATGTAAAAGTAGCCAGTGGTAATAACACAACCTTATTTAAGAAAAAGTGCTTATCACTGAGGCAGTACACAGTAACACTTCTCTGATGAGAGTAATGGTTTTGAGATATACGGTGTAATGGCAGATAATGATCTGTACTGGCATGCAGGGTGGAGCAGCACCTCACCTTGTTATTGGTCAGTTGCATATGATCTCTTGTTATTGGTCAGTTGGATACGATTTGTTGTGATTGGCACGTTGGATGTGATCTCTTGTGATTGGTAGGTTGGATACGATCTCTTGTGATTGGTAGGTTGGATACGATCTCTTGTGATTGGTAGGTTGGATACGATCTCTTGTGATTGGTCGGTTGGATACGATCTCTTGTGATTGGTCGGTTGGGTATGATTCTGCTCGTGCCGCGGCGCTGCCCTGGGCTGTCCTGTGGAATGCCGCACGCCTTGTTGACAGTTCAGTTTCAAAACTCTACGGGACATGTTGCTGCAAGCCTGCCTCCTTTTAAGCTAGAGTGAAAGCATGCACTCGCACGCTGTCTCACAACTCGCGCACACACACACACACACACACACACACACACACACACACACACACACACACACACACACACACACACATCCTAACATTCACACACCTCCAACCGATCTGCAGATGTTGCTTCTGAATCCATTCATGCACACACACACACACACACACACACACACACACACACACACACACACACACGCACACACACACACTATTCAGGCACACGAATCTGCATGCGTGCTCAAACGTGCTCGTACATATATATACACTTCTTCACATTCACACACGCCCTCCCAATCTGCAGACCCTGCTACTGAATGCATGCACACACACACACACACACACACACACACACACACACACACACACACACACTTTACAGGAGCTGTTTGACGATGAACTCTGTGGCTGTCGGGCTGGCTCCCACATAAAACACTCACGTTTAAACAGGCTTGTCACCTGACATGCCCACACACACTCTCACACACACTCACAGCAGGCAAATGAATGAAGCTGTGTGTCTGGGTGGTGTCCATACACAGGTGGAGGTGATAAAGAAGGCGTACCTGCAAGGGGAGATTGAGGTGGAGCGCTCAGATGATGATGAGGAGGGTGAGGAAGAGCATGCTGCGTCTCCACGCAATGTGGGCCACAATATTTATATTCTGGCCCATCAGGTAAAACACACACAAACATACACACACGCATATATCATAGACTCATGTATTAAGTTAAATTATGATTATCATGTCTTCAGTGACTCAACCAGAGGGGCAGAAATTATCCCCCCACCCCCCTGCACTCTCTTGTTTCTCTCTGTCACACACACACACACACACACACACACACACACACACACACACACACATACACACACACACACACACACACACACTCTGTAAGAGCTTCTGGGCCTCAAGTTCAGATCTGGACAGGCGCGACCTCCAAAACAGCTCAAAGTCCCAATAAACACACGCTATATATGTGCACATCTGAATATGCTCCCTCTCACAAATACACACACATTTTAACAACCACACAGACACACACAATCACTTGTACATATCTCGCTATCACTCCCTCACATATATATCAGCCCCTTTATCTAGTTCACTCCCCACCACCTCCACCCCTGTCGAGTATAGATTTTCTGCCTGTGCATGCAATTACGTGGGCCAGCTCGCCGGACGGATCAGTTACATAAGGGGCAGTCAGGAATGAAATGTTTTTGTGTCCTCGCTGGCCTCTGGTCAGAGCTTGCCTCACTACACCCTAAAGGGCCAAAGAACATCGCGAACGTGTCTGTGTGTGTGTCTGTGTGTGTGTGTGTGTGTATGTGTGTGTGTATGTGTGTGTGTGTGTGTGTGTGTGTGTGTGTGTGTGTGTGTGTGTGTGTATGTGTGTGAGAGAGAGAGAGAGAGACAGACAGACAGACAGTGTGTGTGTGTGTGTGTGTGTGTGTGTGTGTGTGTGTGTTTTTCAACTAATTATTGTTACATTTAGTATTTTAACATGTTTGTGGAGCAGTAATTCTTGGAGGTTTGCATTAAACTAAGATTCAAAAAATTATTGAGATTGAATAATTTATTTTGCATGTCGGGCAAGTAGGAAACACATTTGGATGTTAATAAATCTGACACATGCTTCAGTCAGCTAAGGATGATGTGTGTGTGTGTGCGTGTGTGTGCGTGTGTGTGCGTGTGCGTGCGTGTGCGTGTGTGTGCGTGTGCGCGTGTGCGTGTGTGTGTGTGTGTGGTTGCACCTGTGTAGATGCTTATGGTAACTCAAGTGTAGAGTGACATTTCTCTGAAGACAGTAAAATGAATGCGTTCCTCTTGGTGATGTGCTAGTCATCAAGGCCACACACACACACACACACACACACTCACTCCTCTCTCCACATGGCTCTTGCAGCTGGCCAGACATAACAAGGAGCTACAGGCCATGCTTAAGGCGGGAGGCACGTATGGTGAAGGTGATGAAGCTCTGGAGTTCTACGCCAAACACACAGCTCAGATAGAGGTCTGTACTTCCTCTACACACAGCTCAGATAGAGGTCTGTACTTCCTCTACACACAGCTCAGATAGAGGTCTGTACTTCCTGTGTCTGGCAGCCATTCTGGATCCCTCCTCCCCAGTTTCCCTTCTCCTAGGTTCATGTTCCAGTGATCTGAGAAACTGTGGAATTGTGTCAGCAAGTGTACCAATCCAGATTTTTGCACTTGGGCGTTACTGGTCTGACTTACGCCTCCAGTGGTTCATTAGCACATGCTGCCGTTTCATTTTGGGTCAGAGATGAAAATGGTTTGCCACATTTGCATGTTGGTGTTTGCATGTGGGGACGTTATGAGGTCATGTGGGGACGTTATGAGGTCATGTGGGGACGTTATGAGGTCATATTTGAAGTGAACAAGAAGTAACAAAGCTTGTGTTGGAGGGTCATGAGGCTGATGTAGAACACACTACTACCCCTGTCCTTCCTCATGGAGTAGTTCACCAGAGATATTCACTCTGGCACAGTTTAGTGTATCAGCTATAAACCAGCTATTTTATGCAGGTGTATTAGACAAGGGAGAAATCAAATCCCAGTTTGTGTGTAGCATTAGTTCATTATATTCATAACAAACATAAACAAACATTTATTTCATGTCTAGCCTGTAGATGAATTGTCTTAATGTGGACCCTAGACTGGTGACCCACACTCATAGTTAGACTGATGCGACAGGGTGTTGACTTTAAATAATATTTTATAGAATAACAATGTGACACGGAATGACAGTGCTGTGACGGGGTGTTACATGAAACGAGGTCTTATGAGGCTGTGGTTGTCGCCCAGATTGTGCGCCTGGACCGCACCATGGAGCAGATCGTCTTCCCTGTGCCCAACATCTGCGAGTTCCTCACACAGGAGTCTAAGCTGCGTGTGTACTATACCACGGAGCGCGACGAGCAGGGTAGCAAGATCAACGACTTCTTCCTGCGCTCCGAGGATCTCTTCAATGAGATGAACTGGCAGAAGAAACTGCGAGGTACTCAAGAGACCACTGGCAACGGCAACACCGTGCCCTGTGCGTGGCCCTCCTCTCTTCCTCTCCACCCAAGTAAGGTGTTCTACATCCCCTCTGCCTCCCCTGTGCTCCTTGTGACCCTCGGGGCGGCCATAGCCGGTGAGGCGAACTCCCGCCATGCCCATGCTGGGAAGAGTGGCTCCACCCTGATCCCCCTGTGAGCCAGGGGAGAGGGAGGAGGTGTAAACACTTAAAATAGGACATGTAAGTTAAAGTACTTAAGTGTTGCCGTAGTGTAAGCAGTATAAGGGTGTAGTGGTATAAGCTCATGGTTTTATTTACAGATGTAGGAAGCAAATGGCAGAAGATGTTTGATTTAAGATGAATGAACTGTAGGCTGTTATTTTGCTTTTGGCTTCTCTCCTGATTTAAATCCTAGATCCCCTGGATAAGACGAGTGTCCCTTAGTGAAGGGAGTGAGAGTGGGAGGGAAAATGGAGAAAGGGAAGTGAGGATTGAAGGTCGGATGAGGAAGAGGGAGAGAAAATCTAAAGCTTTGGTAGGCTGATGGGAGCTGGATCGCTAGCCGGAGGCAGTGAAGGAGAGGTGAGAAGAGGACAGGAAAAAGAAGGACTGACTTTGGGTAAAGAGAGAAGAGAGAAAGAGAAATAGCAGGGTAAACCACAAGGTTGAGACCAGCATCCTTAGACGTCTTCAATCTCCTTTGCCAATCCTAAAACTCTTAAAGGACTTTATCTTCAAGAAGCAGGTAGCAAAAGGAGATGAATGCTGGTAAATCTCGACTCCTGTGCAGGTAGGACCCTCCAGAGAGGGCTCAGACTCTCCAGGGAGGGCTCAGACTCTCCAGGGAGGGCTCAGACTCTCCAGGGAGGGCTCAGTCTCTCCAGGGAGGACTCAGTCTCTCCAGGGAGGACTCAGTCTCTCCAGGGAGGACTCAGACTCGGCAGGGAGGGCTCAGTCTCTCCAGGGAGGGGTCAGTCTTTGCAGGGAGGGCTCAGTCTCTGCAGGGAGGGCTCAGTCTCTCCAGGGAGGGCTCAGTCTCTCCAGGGAGGGCTCAGACTCGGCAGGGAGGGCTCAGACTCGGCAGGGAGGGCTCAGACTCGGCAGGGAGGGCTCAGACTCGGCAGGGAGGGCTCAGTCTCTCCGGGGAGGGCTCAGTCTCTCCGGGGAGGGCTCAGTCTCTCCGGGGAGGGCTCAGTCTCTCCGGGGAGGGCTCAGTCTCTCCGGGGAGGGCTCAGTCTCTCCGGGTAGGGCTCAGTCTCTCCGGGGAGGGCTCAGTCTCTGCGGGGAGGGCTCAGACTCTGCAGGGAGGGCTCAGACTCTGCAGGCTCAGACTCTGCAGGGAGGGCTCAGTCTCTCCAGGGAGGGCTCAGACTCTGCAGGGAGGGCTCAGACTCTGCAGGGAGGACTCAGACTCTGCAGGGAGGACTCAGACTCTGCAGGGAGGGATCAGACTCTGCAGGGAGGGCTCAGACTCTGCAGGGAGGGCTCAGACTCTGCAGGGAGGGCTCAGACTCTGCAGGGAGGGATCAGACTCTGCAGGGAGGGATCAGACTCTGCAGGGAGGGATCAGACTCTCCAGGGAGGGATTAGACAGTTGCTCTTTCTCTGGTGAGAGGGGGTGAACGGTTGCTGGTAGCTCTACCCCAGACGGCGTGTGACAGCAGATTATTATCAGTTTGAGCCTTGACACTGTTTCTTACCCCAGAATGCAAGTCACGCGTGTGGCGGCTTGTGTGTATGAAGCTCCAACACTTGGTTCCTCTTTTGAAATGAAACCCAACTGCCAGAATAGCCGTTGCTACAGACCTCCACAGAGGTCATGGGGAAGAGGCGTCTGTGGTGAGCGAGAGCAAGAGGCTCTAGAGTTAAGATTGAATGGCCTGTGGATGGAAGGCCAGAAGATTGCCTTGGAAACCAGCTGCTGTCGTTGGACGTTTTTATCATGCGCTCTGGTTCTGTTCACATGCGTCACCCCCTCTCAAAATAGACCCGGGACATTTAGAGAGCTACGTTGCCGTGGACGCGGTGTCTGCGTTGCCATGGAGACTCCATTCGCGGGCCCCTTGGCATAACTGCGGCACGCAGGACGATGTGATGGACAGACCTGCTGGTGTGATTTTTTTTTTTTTCTCAGACGACGGAGACATTTGAGTGTGTGAGATGTAGTGAGGTGTAGACGAAGCAGACAGAGAGTCCTACTGTCCCCCAGGCAGCACTGCCAGCTCCTCCCTGTTCTCGCCATCCAGTTTGGAATTCTGTAATAATAAACAGATTATTATTAACATACAATAATACATAATGAGCTATAAACACGCAGCTGTAGCTAAAATGTATGAAAACAAGGAAACGATAGGGTTTAATTTGGTGCGTCCATGCTTTGAGGAGTAATAGTATCAGCTCTGGAGATACTTACACTTCAGATGCTAATTTATGCACCGTGTACCTCCGACACTTCGCACGTTCTGCAAGGTCGTGTGTGTTATGCTGCACTTTTAAATTATAAGTAATAATAAGCTTGCGTCTCCCTGATCTGCTGGAGCACAGGGTTAAAGTCGCGGGGAAAGTGAGTGAAACAGGCTAGGTGTACAACAGCCAGCGTAATCCGTGGGAGCGATTGGGTGAGTTCACGGCAGCGTAATCTATGGGAGCTGTTAGGTGAGTTCACGGCAGCGTAATCTATGGGAGCTGTTAGGTGAGTTCACGGCAGCGTAATCCGTGAGAGCTGTTAGGTGAGTTCACGGCAGCGTAATCCGTGAGAGCTGTTAGGTGAGTTCATGGCAGCGTAATCCGTGAGAGCTGTTAGGTGAGTTCATGGCAGCGTAATCCATGAGAGCTTTTAGGTGAGTTCACGGCAGCGTAATCCATGAGAGCTGTTAGGTGAGTTCATGGCAGCGTAATCCGTGAGAGCTGTTAGGTGAGTTCATGGCAGCGTAATCCATGAGAGCTGTTAGGTGAGTTCATGGCAGCGTAATCCGTGAGAGGGGTTGAGTGAGTTCACGGCAGCGTAATTCGTGAGAGCTGTTAGGTGAGTTCATGGCAGCGTAATCCGTGAGAGCTGTTAGGTGAGTTCACGGCAGCGTAATCCATGAGAGGGGTTGAGTGAGTTCATGGCAGCGTAATCCGTGAGAGGGGTTGAGTGAGTTCATGGCAGCGTAATCCGTGAGAGGGGTTGAGTGAGTTCATGGCAGCGTAATCCGTGAGAGGGGTTGAGTGAGTTCATGGCAGCGTAATCCGTGAGAGGGGTTGAGTGAGTTCACGGCAGCGTAATCCGTGAGAGCTGTTAGGTGAGTTCATGGCAGCGTAATCCGTGAGAGCTGTTAGGTGAGTTCATGGCAGCGTAATCCGTGGGAGGGGTTGAGTGAGTTCATGGCAGCGTAATCCGTGAGAGCTGTTAGGTGAGTTCACGGCAGCGTAATCCGTGAGAGCTGTTAGGTGAGTTCATGGCAGCGTAATCCGTGAGAGCTGTTAGGTGAGTTCATGGCAGCGTAATCCGTGAGAGGGGTTGAGTGAGTTCATGGCAGCGTAATCCGTGAGAGGGGTTGAGTGAGTTCATGGCAGCGTAATCCGTGAGAGGGGTTGAGTGAGTTCATGGCAGCGTAATCCGTGAGAGGGGTTGAGTGAGTTCATGGCAGCGTAATCCGTGAGAGCTGTTAGGTGAGTTCATGGCAGCGTAATCCGTGAGAGGGGTTGAGTGAGTTCATGGCAGCGTAATCCGTGAGAGGGGTTGAGTGAGTTCATGGCAGCGTAATCTATGGGAGGGGTTGAGTGAGTTCATGGCAGCGTAATCCGTGAGAGGGGTTGAGTGAGTTCATGGCAGCGTAATCTATGGGAGGGGTTGAGTGAGTTCACTGCAGCGACACAAGGAGGAACAGCTGCTGAGTCACCTGGGTTGGCCCAGCTTTGTTAATTACCCAGTTATGTTTGCTAGAATACAGACCAACCTGGCAAACAGGCAGTGGACAACAATTATCACACTTTTCCGAAGGACAGCTTCAGTTAACGGGGAACCAGCGGTGCCGTGGCGTGCACCCCAGTTTCACTCATTTGTAGCAAAACAAAGCAAACTCTTGAACGGCCTGGGGTGTGTTTCAGCCATGTGCCGATGCTCAAATGGTCTACCACCTGCTGGGAGAGATGTTGGGAACCATAGCAAATTGCTGGACATGAGAAAAATGTTGCAAGAAGAAAAACAGTAAATTGTAAGGGGGGGGGGGGGGGGGGGGGGGAGTAATCCATGGAATTTATATTGTGCTATTCAGAATGACAGAATGACCAAGTCAGCCAAAGGGCTAAATGAACATTGCCTCCCACTAGCACATTTGCATTTGACTCTTGTAACTTGGACACTGACATCTGTCCAAGAGTCAGGTGGTGGATATTTGAAAGCCAGCATTAATGGCTTAAATAATGGGCCTGTACTTGTAATACAGGGTTAAATAACATGGCCATAATGTATGGGTTAGAAATAATGTCCTGATATTGCAGTGAAATGCTTTGTGTTAGTTGAGAAATGGTTCAAACGTGTTTATTTGCTGAAAGGGTGTGACTGTGTCTAGACATGGTTCTGTACGCTTCAGTGTGTGCGGGTGCATGTTGGTGTTTGTAAGGCTGGATTAAGTGTAGAAATTGTTATTGTGTATATGAATAAAGCTTTGAAGCTTGAATGACTGGGTTGGGAATCCAGCTATATTGCAAGTGTTTATCTCCCAACTGTTAGTCTGATCTCCATGGCTGGACTATGAACCCTCAACAGCATGTGAGTGTGTGTGTGGTGTTTCTTCAGGTCCGTGGTTCTGCTGACGGAGTGTGTGTACTCTCTCCTGCAGCCCAGCCGGTGCTGTACTGGTGCTCCAGAAACATGTCCTTCTGGAGCAGCATCTCCTTCAACCTGGCTGTGCTTATGAACCTGCTGGTGGCCTTCTTCTACCCACTGGGGGGTGTGCGTGGAGGTGAGACACACACACACACGCATGCCCAGAGACACACACACATTCCTGCATACGCTGCAAATCTACATGATGATCCACACACACACACACACAAATACAAACGTACGTAGAAAGATGTGCTGTAGTCTTTTTGTAAGTTGACAGTGACACTGTGCATGTTGTTATTTGCACTCTGCCATGTTGGATTTACATTCTTGATGCGGTTGTTAGGACATAAAAAAGCTGTGATTGAGGCTACCTGTTGTTGATGGATCCGTGACTCAGTGATTATGGCTGAAACGGCCTGTGATTCATTATGGGTCCCCCAGTGTAAATTTCAAATGTGAACGTTTGTCACATTAACCTCCTGCCACGCTGCCAGTGCCACGCAAAAGTGACCAGGATGACCACACTGTATACACACACACTCTCTCCCAAACAGGTTGAAATGATTCAGGTGTGTGTGGAAATTGGCGTGTGCTGGCGTGATACTGGAGGGGAGTTAAGGAGATGATGGCGGGCTCTGGCCCCTCCCCTGTGGGGCGGCATCACCCATGGCATCAAAGGCAGAGCTCGGTGATGAGTCTCCTCGGAATGTGAGGGGCAAGCCAAAACTCAAAACAACAATACCAAACAGGAATCGGAAAGCAAAACTACACTGTACACACACACACACACACACACACACACACACACACACACACACACACACAGTTGTGCGTTTACACACCCCTGGCAGAATTTGTTAAATGTTTATGGAAAGAACATGAGTGATCAAACAAAACACATCCATCATGTTTAATGTCTTCCAAAATTCTACTTTTGCATCACAAGACAAACCATAGCAATACAGGTAAATATGCAGGTATTAAGGTCCTGTTCAGGGCGTTGCCTGCCTAGTCTTATTATTCCATAATTAATAATTATTCCATAATTCCATTATTTAAGTGGCTGATTGCAGTCTTTTGTGGTGCTTGTGAATAGAGTGGTGTATTCTGTCATGTGGGAAAGCGGACGTTTCTCCCGACCCTGTACGTGTGAGCGTCACTCCCGACCCTATACGTGTCAGCGTTCCTCCCAACTCTGTATGTGTGAACGTCACTCCCGACCCTGTACGTGTGAACGTCACTCCCGACCCTGTACGTGTGAACGTCACTCCCGACCCTGTACGTGTGAACGTCACTCCCGACCCTGTACGTGTGAACGTCACTCCCGACCCTGTACGTGTGAGCGTCCCTCCCGACCCTGTACGTGTGAGTGTCACTCAGGACCCTGTACGTGTCCGCATTCCTCCTGACCCTGTATGTGTGAGTGTCACTCCCGACCCCGTACGTGTGAGCGTCCCTCCCGACCCCGTACGTGTGAACGTCCCTCCCAACCCCGTACGTGTCAGCATCCCTCCCGACCCCGTACGTGTGAGCGTCCCTCCCGACCCCGTACGTGTGAGCGTCCCTCCCAACCCCGTACGTGTGAGCGTCCCTCCCGTCCCTCCCGACCCCGTACGTGTGAGCGTCCCTCCCGACCCCGTACGTGTGAGCGTCCCTCCCGACCCCGTACGTGTGAGCGTCCCTCCCGACCCCGTACGTGTGAGCGTCCCTCCCGACCCCGTACGTGTCAGCGTCCCTCCCGACCCCGTACGTGTCAGCGTCCCTCCCGACCCCGTACGTGTCAGCGTCCCTCCCGACCCCGTACGTGTCAGCGTCCCTCCCGACCCCGTACGTGTGAGCGTCCCTCCCGACCCCGTACGTGTCAGCGTCCCTCCCGACCCTGTACGTCTTCTGCTGAAGACCACCAAAGGTTCATTTCTGTTTCGGATCATGTCATGTTGGAAAGTTCCACGTGTGCTGATTCCTGGTTGAGGAATGCAAATTTGTTTCTGGTATTTCCTGATCCCGTCATTCATTGTGCTCTGGACTAAATTTCCAAGGCAGGTGTCACTGGCTCACACACAAACCTCACCTCAACCTACACCTGTCACAGCTGAGCTCCACCTCCACCTACACCTCTGACATAGCTGAGCTCCACCTCCCGTCTTCCCAGTGGGCATGGAGGTCTTCATAGACACAGTTGAGTCCTTTCCAGACTGCATTTACAGCCGTGACCAAAAAGTTCAGTTTCGGTCTCATCACTCAAAATCTTTGTTCTGGAAGTTTCAAGGCTCCTCCCTGTGCTGATTGGTATGTTATGAGGGGACTGCTGTGAGCATGCTCTAGGTGTTGTATTGTTTGGTATGTTTTACCCACTCCAGTGTCAGTGCAGATGATCGTGATGAGGGTTTCTCTAGAGGGTTTCTTCTAGAAGAAGTTCATTGACTATTTATATACAGTCACTAATTACAATCAAACAATGCACAGGTGTGGATACTTGTCTCTCATTACTATCTCAGCCTCTGGGTGTCATCTTGAGTGTATGTAACACTGGTAAACAAAGATGTTGGCCCATGAAGAAAAGAAAAACATATGCTTTTTTGTTCTAATAGAATTATATAAACATAAAATATATCGCTGATCCACTTCAGCAGAATATACAGCAATGACATTGGAGTGTCATTCAGACTGGACAACTGAACCAAGGGGATATAAGGTAAATGGGAATCATGAAAAGGCCACCAGGAAAGCAGCTGTAGCCAGATACCTGAAGAGAAGGAGATGGGACCAGAGAAGAGTGAGACAGGTCCAGAGAAGACTGAGATAGGTCCAGGTCAGCTGGATGGGAAGAACAAGATCCAGACTATCAACACGTACATTCTACCAGTCATCAGATCCCCCGCCGGTATAATAATCTGGCCAAAGGAGGAGAGAGAACCCCTGACATCAAGACAAGGAAGCTCCTCACAATGCACGGAGAGTTTCGTCCCAAATCCAGCACTCTGTGGTACTGGAGCATAAGGGACTGTACACATAAGGAGGGAGCTGAAGATTAGTGAACATCAGAGCCACGGTCCAGGATGAGTATACCAGGTCCACGGCCCACAGTGAGGAAGTGCTTTGAGAGTACCTCAGACAACAGAAACCTTAGATGGGTAGACAGGAAGTGGAACTGTCGTGAGTGGATAAACTCCTGCTTGGTATAGTAGAGGTGGCTGATGTGGAGAAATTCTACCAATGTCTGAAAGACGGCACAGAGGCACTAATCACAACAATATGTAGGGACTTGGACATTTTGGACATCACATTTAAAATAGTTTTATTAGATGCAGCACAATATAACTAAAAAAGAGATGCCTCAATTGTCAAATTTGATCAAGCCAGTCCAAAGATATTCACATTTAAATCGGCCCTATTTTTTTAATGCAATTAACCTAAATCTTGTGATCAAGAAATGTGCGTTAGTTTTAACGTGTGGCCATAGTTGCCAGGTTCGCGGTTTTCACGCCAAATTGGGCTTGTTTGAAAATCCAGCGGCGGGTAAAAATTCTGGGGTGGCGGGGTGCGGTTTTTTGGGCTGCTTTTGAGTTGGACCACCGCAGGAGTTACAAGTCAACACAAAGAATCGATTGCGATATAATACTTAAATTGTCTCCATTTTAAACACTCGCCACCCCCCTCCCCCGTCAATAACTTTGGGTTTTGGGCTAGTTTAGGCTGCTGAAGGGCGGGTTTTACACCGACTTTGTGCGGGATATTTTTGTAGGACCAGGCAACCCTGGCTAGTTTTAGCATGTGGCTAGTCTGTGCCCACCGTTATCATGGTTCATCGGACCAACACGTTGTCTTGGGAGCCTTAAAACACTACCTTAAACTGTACAGACTGGGATAAAACTTAAGGAAACAATAAACAAGAATATAATGTAACGGTCCACGTATCTATTAATATCTTTTGAACAGTCCCACAATGTTTTTGAACGGTCCAAACGTGAAGTTAAAATTCAACCTGGCTCAAAAAGAAACAGAAGCACGAAATGCGAATTCTTCTAACGGGATGAGAGAAAGCGAACATTCATTTATGTCATAATACCAAAACTCTGGGAAGAACCTCCTACAAACCGATGAAAACAGTGATTTTTTTACAGCGCGCTTGCAATGACTGATTTCGCTTAGACAGGGCGACCGGAGAAAAATGGCCGCGGCTCAATCATTATCATGCGGAAATATCCAAGTCCCTACAATATGGGGCAAGCGCTGAACACAGGATCAATAGAGGTTAGGATTCATCACACCAGGCACGTAGCATGTGCAACATGCTAGCAGGCAGAGCATGCATGATATGCCATAACCCAGTGGCAGGAAAAGTATGCAGAAACATAGTATGCAGAAACGTAGTATACAGAACCATCTGTGCTGAGTATGGGCTGGAAGCTCTGAGGTCAAATTGGGACACACCCCCGAAGGTGGTGGAGAATGACCGGGGTAACATCCTTTGGGACTTCCAGGTACAGACTGACCAAACGGAAAGCCAGACACAGTGGTGACGGACACGTGGCAGAATAGGGCCGCAGTGATGGGTGTGGCACTGCCAAGCCATGGGAACGTCAGATACAAGGAAGAGCGTGATAAATACCCAGCTGGGAGAAGAGCTGGAACAGATGTGGGAGGTGAAGGCAATGGTGGTTCCCGTAGTAATCAGAACACTAGGGGCTGTGACCCCCAAACTGGGAGAATGGCTCCAGCATCAGAGAACAACATCAGAGATCTCCGTTCAGAAGAATGTGGTCCAGGGAGCATCCAAGATACTACGTAAGACACTGTAGCTCCCAGACCTCTGGTAGAGGAAAAGTGGAAAAAAGTGGGAACCTTTTATATACAAATAAGCTTCCACGGCACCTCCTCACACGCCATCTGGTTTATACTTTACACAGCCTCCTGGGGGCGTGTATTCATGGGGGTGCTTTGAGGGCGTAGACCTGGGTATACATGCAACATGCATGCGGTTTCCTCTGTCCCAGTTTCCCAGGGGGCGGAGCGTAGCCCTCTGCAAAATGGAGCAATCTCACCTGGCCTGCTTTCGCTATTAGCTGTAACTCTAATGCCTCTTAGGTCATGTGACCTGTTGATATCCTTATAGGAAGGAAGAAGAATCGTCCTTTGATGACAGTTGTGGACTTTTTAAAATACTGTCTTACATATAATTACTGGTAAGTGGAGCTGTGTGTGTGTGTGTGTGTGTGTGTGTGTGTGTGTGTGTGTGTGTGTGTGTGTGTGTGTGTGTGCGTGCGTGCGTGCGTGCAGAAGCAGTTGCACTATATCATTTGCTTTTAACACTTTGCTTTTTCTTTGTATGGAGAAAGAAAAAAATAAACAGCAGATTTATTGGAGCGCTGCCTCTGCTAAAATATGGGTCACATGCACACACACGCATGCACGTACATGCGCACACACACACACACACACACACACACACACACACACAGACACACACACCAGCCCGCCCGCCCGCCGGTACGTCCTGCATCGCAAAGCAGTTTGAGGAATGAAGCGTATTCCTGTGTGGTCATGAAAGAGTTAATTTAGTCTACAATAGTCCTGTGACCTGATTACAGATAGTGTTCTCTGGATCAACATCAGCACTTAAGATGTCACCTGACTCCAACGCGTGCACACACACACACACACACACACACACACACACCCCAACCTCATAATCTTCTGTCACGACACTACTCTACTCCCTATAACTCCATCTTATCAGAGCTCTACCTGTGTGTGTTTGTGTGTTTGCATGAATGTGTGCGCGCATTTGCACGGCTGTGTGTGTGTGTGTGTGTGTGTGTGTGTGTGTGTGTGTGTGTGTGTGTATCGGGGGCGGGGGTGAACGGAATGAGACACCCATGCCTGTCAGCGTTGAGATTTGGACCTGAAAACGGAGACCTGCGTGTGTAGGAGCGTGTAGGGCCGTTCCTCCTGGCCTCCCTCACCTCCTCTGCGCGGACGGCTGAGGAGGTCACTGCCCCTCCCCCCACAGACGCACAGCTGTCCCACACACAGTCAGCCCACACGCTGAACTCAGAGCAGTGGCAGCGTCTGTGCTTTAGCGTACAGGTCCTGCTGCGTCGTTTAGAGGTTACGGAGACAGTGGTGTGATCCGCCTTGCTGGACACACTTATTCTTTACTCTCTGTTGTTCATGCTATCTCTCTCCCTCATTCTCTCTCTCTCTCTCTCTCTCTCTGTCACTCACTCACAAACTCTCTCTCTCTTTCTCTCTCTCTGTACATATATAAAAAGTATCAAAAGATGTAGAGATATTAAGAATTCCAGTGACGTACACAAGGGTTCCAGAGAAACAGGACGTTTCACACAGAGCTTCTTCATCAGCTGTGCAAGCAAACCCTGTGCACTTCTCTCTGTTTGTCTATCTGTCTTTCTATCTCTCCTTATCTGTTTGTCTCGTCTATGCACACACACACACACACACACATATATATATATATATATATATATATATATATATATATATATATATATATATATATATATATATAATGTGTGTTTGTCACCCTCTTTTTTTCTCTTTTCTCGCTTATTCTTTTGGCCTGTTTGTCTTTCGTCTCGCTGGGCGTGATGAGATCTCCCATTGTCTCCCCGTGCGCGGGGCCCGTGCCGAATGGCGGCGTGAGCACAGCCATTGTTTGCCGTGGCGATGGTGGCGAGCTCTCTTTTGTTCTCGCCTCGCCTGTCTCACGTAGCTCGCCCGGGTGTAGCACGTGCGGGTGTAGCTACTCAACCACCACCACCACGATAAATGGTTCACTCGAAAACCCCGTAACACTCTGAGAAATGAAAAGGCAGTTTTGGCTGCGACGTGCCATGTTGTCTCAGCCTGTGAGTCATTTTAATAAGCTGTCTGCAGCTTGAGCATCGTCGTGGAAACGGATTCCACAGCCGTTTGGTTATCCCTGCCCACGTCTCATTGGTCTGGCGGTGGTTTTATGCCCCCACCTCCACCTCCGGCACCAACTGTGGAGGTCGGAACCTGCTGTGAGCATGAGAGGCCATATCCATCTGCCTCTGGTGGACTGAGACGCCACGTGAGTGCGTGATGTGGCGAACGCCCTATGCCCTTTCACAGTTCACACAGCCTGGATCAGTTCACAGAGCCTGGATCAGTTCACAGAGCCTGGATCAGTTCACAGAGCCTGGATCAGTTCACAGAGCCTGGATCAGTTCACAGAGCCTGGATCAGTTCACAGAGCCTGGATCAGTTCACAGAGCCTGGATCAGTTCACAGAGTCTACATCAGTTCACAGAGCCTGGATCAGTTCACAGAGCCTGGATCAGTTCACAGAGCCTGGATCAGTTCACAGAGTCTACATCAGTTCACAGAGCCTGGATCAGTTCACAGAGTCTACATCAGTTCACAGAGTCTACATCAGTTCACAGAGTCTACATCAGTTCACAGAGTCTACATCAGTTCACAGAGTCTACATCAGTTCACAGAGCCTGGATCAGTCATCTACTGAGAGCACAGGAAGAAAGCTGCTTGCCATGTATCTGACACAGATTTTTTACCAGTGTGTGGTGTTTGGAGTGTGTGTGTAGGAGTTTGTGTGTAGGGTTCAAGTACTGGGTCACCAGTAATTTCACATGTGAGAACAGATATCAGAGGCATGTCTCGACTTTTCTCCCCTCTCCTCTTTCCCCTATCCCCTCTCCTTCACACTCCTCTTCTTTCCTCCCCTATCCTCTCATCTCATCCCCTCTTCTCCCTTTTCCTCCCCTCATCTCATCCCCTCTCCTCTCTTTTTCTCTCCTCTCCTCCCCACTGTCTTAAAGATGTGTCTTTGGAGACCTTGTGACTCACAGCAGTTTGAAATTCAGGAGGCGAGAGAGTGCAGGATCTATCCTTCCCTGACCCTGTGTGTGTGTGTGTGTGTGTGTGTGTGTGTGTGTGTGTGTGTGTGTGTGTGTGTGTGTGTGTGGAGAGTCTGGGAGATGAATGGAGGTGACCAGGGAGGCAGTGACGTGTGGTTCTGGCTGCTTGGCCCTGAGCGTCTCTCCTGCCTCAGACCGCTGCACATGCATCTTTCAGCAGTGCTGCTCTATTTTTAGAGCCTGCGTTATGTAACCGGCACCTGTCATGTGATCTCTGCACGGAGAGATGGAGAGACAGGGAGAGAGAGGGAGAGTGAGAGAGAGGGAGAGAAAGAAAAATGGTGGGAGGGAGAGAGGGGCTCAAATAATGTGCTTCTGCAAAGATCCTGCAAATCCTGACCTCATTTGTCTTTCTCTCTCGCACGCACACACACTCGCACGCACGCACACACACATACACACATACATACATACAGACCATATACAGATATATATATATATATATATATATATATATATATATATATATATATATATATATATATATATATATATATATATATGCGCGCACACACATACACACACTTTTTGCGTGTTGAGGTCAGGGTGTGGAAGTGAGCTAGACTCCTTCTAAAGCCTCTATAATATCCACATGTGTCACCTTTCCTGGGTTATGTAATGGTTCTCTCTCACACCCTCACGTCCCTGTTGCAAGGTGCCAGAGCATGTTGAACAGGTGAAACCACTACAGCAGCGTTGATGCGCACGCGAGTGTGTGTGTGGCAGCGGGTGTGCGCCAGTGTGGGTGGGTGTTGCCTCTTTCTTCGTCTTTGCCCGCCCCGCGCGGTATCTGCCGTCACATCTTCATTGTGGTTGTGCGGCGCGCTTCGCAGCCGTTCGATTAGGCTCCATTAAATCCGGACGTCAGTCTCAGCATTCCGGGGAGGTGCAGGACGTAGCAGACGGGATGGCACGAGTTGGGTTGGGGGCGGGGCATCGGTGACGCTCGCCTTTGGACCGAAGTGTTTGTGTAGTGAATGTGAAACCAACCCAAACACTCTCGGGTCTGTCCACGCTCCACCGTCCTCCGGGTTCGCGTGCAGGCTCTTATTTCAGCCGGAAAGCAGCTCGGCTGTGTTTTGAACAGCACCGTGCTGCCTGGATCCCTGTGCACTACGTAGCTATCATCCCCTATGTAGGGCGCTGGTGTCTGTTTGGAACTCACCCATGATGGATCAACATTTGTGTTTGTCCTATTTTATTTGTTCTACTGTTCATTTTATCATGGACCAATACCTGTATGTAAACACACTCCCCCATGCACGCATGCATACACACACACACACACAACATATATTAAATATCTCTCTCTCTCTCTCAGGCACATTGGAGCCCCACCTGTCGGCGCTGTTGTGGGCGGCCATGTTGGTGTCCCTGGCCATCGTGATCGTGTTGCCACAGCCACATGGCATCCGCGCTCTCATCGCCTCCACCATCCTCCGCCTCATCTTCTCCGTCGGCCTTGAACCCACGCTCTTCCTGCTAGGGGCCTTCAATGTGAGTGTGTGCACGAGTGAGTGTGCGTGTGAGCGTGCGTGCGTGCGTGTATGCGCGCTAATGTGAGTGCGTGCGTGCGAGCGAGTGTGCCTGTGTGCGTGCGTGCGTGTGTGAGTGCGTGCGTGCGTGCGTGTATGCGCGCTAATGTGAGTGAGTGCGTGCGTGTGAGCGAGTGTGAGTGCGTGTGTGCATGCGAGTGTACCTGTGTGCGTGCGTGCGTGCGTGTAACCCCTGCATTCTCTCTGCTCTTGTGCTGTGGTGTGGAGTGCGTCATTGGGCTGTTCCTTCCTGCTTTCACACCCTTCTGCTAACACACACGCAGCCCATGAAAGGGCCTCCAGTGTCCCCCCACTTCCTACACACCGTGTACACACACACACACACACACTCTCTCGCTCACACACACACACACATTTGCATGTTCAGAGTGGATCTTATCGCAGGTCTGGAGAGCTGGTGACATACTGGCCTGATTTGGGGGCCGTCTCTGTGGGATTGTACCTGCCCTTTGACCTCTAGCTGGCTCTCAGTGCAGTTTTGAAATGGCTGCCGGTGCCCCTCCGTGGAGACCGTCTCTGTCTCTAATGTGGTCTTGTTTAATAAATGTACCTGTACTGTTTTCAGAAACACGCACACCTGTATCTATTATACAGCTCCTTATCTGACCTCAAACTAGTCCTCAAGAGAGAAAAAAATATTACATTTTTATGGGCTTAATGAATCAGTGTAATATAATTCAGATTTTTCATCTCTCGGAGGGGCACCTTTACTGAACACAAGCCTTGCCGGGTTTTCACATTAATGGAGATCATTACCTCTGCCAACACGGTTTCCACTGAAAGCGTGTCATGGGGTGCATGGTCGTGTATAATGGCGTCTGGCCCATTGTGTCTGGCTCATTGTCCGCAGCAGAGCCGGGCTCAGGTGGCATTTTCCTTCAACATCACCATGCAGGTCCTGCCAAATGCTTCTTGGGTTTGAGCAGACGTCCTGTGTCTTTTGAGGCGCCTGTCTGTAGGCTGTCTTTGTAATGACCCTGTGCGGTGCGTGCGTGTGCGTTCTGCACGTGCCTGTGTGTGTGTGTGTGTGTGTGTGTGTGTGTGTGTGTGTGTGTGTGTGTCAGCTGTGCAACAAGGTGATCTTCCTGATGAGTTTCGTGGGGAATCGGGGCACGTTCACGCGAGGTTACAGGGCCATGATCCTAGATGTGGAGTTCCTTTACCACCTGCTCTACCTCATCATCTGTAGCCTGGGAGTCTTTGTCCATGTCTTCTTCTACAGCCTGCTGGTGAGGGAAATACAGACACACACACACATATGCACACATACACATGCATACAAGCATACACATACACAAACATGCATACAGTCGCTCGCACACACACACACATGTCCGCACACGCCGACAGTTACACAGATACGCAAATGCACATTTAGACATGTGAGGACTCACGTGCGCAACACACCAGAGCAAACATTTGCACAACATTCTTCTTCCTTGTCACTTTACATTCAAACAAAAGCTCGCGCATGGAAGCACACACACACCCACACACACACACGCGTTCACACACGTGCCGCCGCCCCCGTCACACCCCGTGATGCCGTGCTCCTCGTCACGCAGCTCTTTGATCTGATCTACCGGGAGGAAACACTGCTGAACGTGATCAAGAGCGTGACCAGGAACGGACGCTCCATCGTGCTGACCGCCGTGCTGGCCCTCATCCTCGTCTACCTCTTCTCCATCGTTGGCTACATCTTCTTCAAGGACGATTTCATCCTTACCGTTGACCGCATCCCCAACAGAACGCTCGGTACGGACCCCTAAGTCTGTGATTGGCCGAGACGGGAGAGTCCGGTGGGGTCACAGGCCAGCACCCAGTGCATGTAAACAAAGCAGTTAGGAAAGCGTAATGCCTGCTGCAGCGGGTCTGTGGGCTGCACTGATCAGTAATGGGGTCTCTCTTAGCCGGGCAACACTGAGGTTTGATGGCAAAGCCTTTCTCTGCGAGCTTACACAGAAAAATCCCACATTTCTAGCATTCCATAAGGATCAGTATTCAGTGATTACTCTGATTAATTTGCAACGCAGATTAAGCATTCTTTTAAAGTCTATAGATATAGATACAGACATATTTAGACTATAGATATGTATAGATATTTCTATATTTAGAATATAAAGTTGATGTGCATGAGAGACACAAACAGGCAGAAACAAATCCCTTGTGTGTGCGAACATACTTGGCCAATAAACCTGATTCTGATGCATAATCTGTATGGAGTGTTTCAGTATTTTGCAAGACCCAGGTAGCTGAATGAGCCGGTTTGTTATTGGCTGTTTCTTCTTTTAATCAGAGCAATCAGCCACAATGATGAGTGAGTTCCTGTCAGGCGGAGTTTGTCGGAAAGATGGTGGTGGGGAGAACTGTTCAGCTGAGGCTACGATGGATGGTACACACACACACACACACACACACACTCACTCACACACACACTCACACACACACACACACACACACACACACACTCCCATGCCCTTCTACGTTCTGAATTAATTGCTTAGTCATGAGACAAGCCAAGATGAGACGCAGCATAACATTGGTCTTTAGAAGGTGCCAGGGGTCATGGGACACCAGGGGTCAAATGTTAACGACCAGCAGTTCATCCGCACCGCACCCAGGTCCAAGGGGTCAGGCCAGCACGTCTGGCAGTCGGAGTGGAAAGTTTATGCTGCAACTCTGGGCTGCTGGGATCAGCAGAGATGAGATCGGGCCCGTGTGATCCCAGCCTGACACACACTGCCTGGCCTCTGTACACACACTGCCTGGTCTCTGTGGGTGGTGCTTCTCATGCGCTAATTCGTTGTTAGTGCTCTGCGATTAACATTTCACTCCACACCTGAGGATGCCTGATGAAAACCTCAGCCTAACACAGGCGTGAAGGTCTGGAGAAGTGTGCTCAGTGTGTGTGTGGTTTGAAGTGTGTCGCAATTCATTGTATTGTGTTAGATTGTCAGGATTTAGGACTGGTCCTGGAGAAGTCATGCATTCACACTGAGGGGATTTTCCTTTTGTGATCGAGCCAAAATAAAATAAAGGAATCCAGTTTGACTGGTTCCCGTAGCCGTCTTGAAATAGAAGGCACTGTTGGCCTTTCTCCTCAGCTCAGAAATCTGACTTTACTAGAGTGTGTAGGGCCTTTAGCCTGCATGCCTGTTACGTAAGGCTTTGTTAGTACTCGCATGCTTGTGAGCGCGTATGTGCACGTAGACGTGCAAGATTGTGTGTGCTTGTGTGTGAACATGAACTTCCGTTCAACATATAAGGTTCTACTTGCATAACTTGCATTTGTACGTGTGTGTGTGTGTGTGTGTGTGTGTGTGTGTTTGGTGGGTGTGGGTGTTTGTGTGTTTGGTGGGTGGGTGTGTGTGTGGGTGTTTGTGTGTTTGGTGGGTGTGTGTGTGTGGGTGTTTGTGTGTGTGTTTGTGTGTGTGTGTGTGTGTGTGTGTGTGTTTGTGTGTTTGGTGGGTGTGTGTGTTTGTGTGTGGGTGTTTGTGTGTGTTTGTGTGTTTGGTGGGTGTGTGTGTTTGTGTGTGGGTGTTTGTGTGTGTTTGTGTGTTTGGTGGGTGTGTGGGTGTTTGTGTGTTTGGTGGGTGTGTGGGTGTTTGTGTGTTTGGTGGGTGTGGGTGTGTGTGTGTGTGTGTGTGTGTGTGCGTGTGTGCGTGTGTGTGTGTGTGCGTGTGTGTGTGTGTGTGCGTGTGTGTGTGCGTGTGTGCGTGCGTGCGTGCGTGTGTGCGTGTGTGCGTGCGTGCGTGCGTGCGTGCGTGCGTGCGTGCGTGCGTGCGTGTGTGTGTTAGGCCAAGCAGCAGCCCTGGTGGTGGAGGATAAGGAGCGGACGTGTGACTCTCTCCTTATGTGCATCATCACCGTCCTCAGTCACGGACTGCGGAGTGGTGGTGGGGTTGGTGACGTCCTCCGAAAGCCCTCCAAAGAGGTATGATGCACGCCAATCACATGCCAAACACGCATGCCACTCACCACACGCCAATAACATGCCAGTCACACACCAAACATACATGCCAATCACACACGCCGATCTCACACACCAAACACACACGCCAATCACGCTAAGGTTCCCTCGTCAGACCAGTCATGGAGGTATAGCACTCAGTCACTCAGCCCAGACTCTCCCTTTTCTCTAGCACATTTCTCCCCTTGTCTCCCCTCGTCTCCTCTTGTCTCCTCTGGTCTCCAGGAGCCTCTGTTTGCTGCCAGGGTGATCTATGACCTGCTCTTCTTCTTCATGGTTATAATCATCGTCCTCAACCTCATCTTTGGTGTCATCATCGATACCTTCGCTGACCTAAGGAGCGAGAAGCAGAAGAAAGAGGAGGTGCTTAAGACCACCTGCTTCATTTGTGGTGAGTGTGTGTGTGTGTGTGTGTGTGTGTGTGTGTGTGTGTGTGTGTGTGTGTGTGTGTGTGTGTGTGTGTGTGTGTGTGTGTGTGTGTATGTGTGTGTTTCTGCCAGAGCAGACTCTATTTATAAAAACATGGTCCGACCCACACAGCTCACATTCTATAGTTTGTCTGATACCATTGTTTTCGTTGATTTGCATACAAAGTTTAAAATCTCACAGATGTGTTAAGTTAAACCAGATAATCATGGTCAAGTCAGCACGATTCTTCCACCAACATGTGATTACGTGTGACTGCATAGTGATTTGGTTGAGAAGAACATTTGTGTGACTAGGCAAGACCCATGGTGTAGTCAGGAGAGCACCACGCGTAACTTCCTGTTCTGGTGTTGGAGGAGGTCTCTCCGCCGCATCTCCGCCTCTTGTCTCGTCTCCGAGGAGCCGGAAGACCTTATTGGAAGTGTTTGTGGGAATAGCAGACATGGGGTGATCTGTTTTCGCTCGAACAGTGTAAACATCAGGACACCCCCTCTTCCCAGAAGGCTTAGTCATGGCTGCTACTGTGGAGGAGTGTCTTCTCTTGCTCTCTCACTCACTCACGCACACACACACACTCACACACACGGGATTCTTCTAGCCTTAACATAATGGAACACCCATATATTCAGGCCTATTGTTTGGCAACGCTCAGTTCATCATCCAATGGGAGTTTCATGACTTACTCAGAAGTGCGAATCATGTGTGGGATGTGCAGAGTTACTCAAACTGCAGAGAGCACTGGGATGGTTTGTTTGTTTGTTTGTTTTTCCTCCTTGTAGGTGTTACTTGGTGCTAATTGACAAAAGAGGTGCACCCTGGTCCCCCACGCAGTTGCCACCAGGCCACGTCATGTGAAACGTGGCACACGTGCTCCGTGGTGCGTGATCCCCCCCCCCCCCCCCCAAACAGCCCCCCTCTCTGTCCTGTGCTAAAGATCCAACCTTGTGACTGCTGCCGCTCATCGTCATGGCAACTGCAACAACAACAAAGAAAAAGAAGCTCTGTGTCAGTCCTGACCGTCACAAGACCCACCGCCCGCACCTATGACGCGTGCACACGCCCTGGTGCTGTAGCATCGTGGCCCCTGTGGGGAGGAAGCCGTCGGCCATCGTCTCGTGTGGTGATGTAAGGGGAGATGTGTAAGTGGAGGAGGAGCGGAGTGTCGTCATTCCTTCTCTTGCTCCTGGACCGACGCTCTTCATCTGGAGGCCCAGTTGGCTCTCACAGCAGGTCACAGCACGGCGTGTGGCACCTGGAGGACGACTGGTTGGGTTCTGGGTTCGGTTCCCGGGTATTTGCCACTGTGCTGGATGAGGTGTAGGTCCTAGCTGTTCCATGGCATGTTGTTCTGCGTTTATGGCCTTGAACAAGGTGCTCAAACTAAATAAAATTAAAGTGAAAACAAACATAACGAAACAAATGATTTTGAGGTTTCCTCTTCCTCTTTCCACCATCCAGTGTCTGATCTGTTCAGAACACAACCAACAAGTTGCCTGTGGCCTTGAGTGAACATCCAGAAAGAATGAAATTATTGAAAGCTTCTAATCAGCTTTGTGTGTGTTTGTCTCTTTAGGCTTGGAGAGGGACAAGTTTGACAACAAGACCGTGACGTTTGAGGAGCACATTAAGGTGGAGCACAACATGTGGCACTACCTGTTCTTCATCGTCCTCATCAAGGTCAAGGACTCCACGGAGTACACCGGGCCAGAGAGCTACGTTGCCGAGATGATCAGGGTAAGGGCGGGATGATCAGGGATCAGGGTGAGACGATTAGGGATCAGGGTGAGATAATCAGAGTCAGATGTGTAACACAGTTTCAGTCCCGTTCTTGAATGCCCATGCTTCAGTTCATGGAACACTCTAGCTGTCCTACTAAAGATCTTCTTCCATCTCAGGATTAGAGCCCAGAGCTGTCCTGTAATGTTCGTCTCCAGCCGTGCTCTTGGCTGTCCAGTCTTTTATTCTGTATGTCTATAGGTTTCCCCTCCTCCTGAGTTTAGATCATCGCATGGATCATCATCTGCATGGAGTTTGGAGCATCTGAACGCTTGTAGTCTTTTGAATTAGAGATGTGATCAGCAATGAGCCCATATCAAAAAGTTCTAGGCCTACAAAAAATTAATTGTATTACTTGATTTCATAACTTTAGTGAGTTATTATTAATTATTATTTAGCTTGTATTAATCAAATAGTAGATTCGTTCACTCAAAGAACGAAAGCGAAAAAGTCCATGCTCAAAAGACTCGTTCCCCTCCTGACCTTTGACCTGCAGAGCACATGGGAGTAAATCTCTGCTTAAGCCCATGTTGGAACTCGCACCCTGAGCTCACAGTAAACGTGGCACCCTGTGAGTTTAACCCCGTTTTGACCCCCGTTTTGACCCCCGTCTGACGCGCAGCCCTCAGTGTCTGGTCCCCAGTAGCGTGAGAACACCAGGGTCATAAGGTTGGCGGCTCAGGGTAAAACTTTAAATGAATCACAGAGCCATGGGCTGAAATGTTTCACAGAACACGCGTGTGCATGTGTGCGCGCCATTGTGTGTCGGGCCGTGAGTGTGTGCAGATTAGTTCTCTGATGCAGATTGCTGCTGTTCTTTGGAATATACGTGCGTGCTATGATGACGGCGTTTGAAATGACAGCACAGGCTTCGTCAGGAACCCGGTGTCAAAGCCCACTCTCACACCATTGGTTCAGGGACTTTCAGCAACTCTGCTGCGTAGTACAGGCGCAAAATCAAGATCTCTTTATGACTGTAATTGTCATCAGGGTGGTTGGTTTTTTTTTTTTTTTTTTTTCCTGGTTACGCTAGTTTTAAGACAGTACGTAAATAACAGATGTAATCTGAAATCTGTTCGAAATAATCAAATCAGCAATACCATGGCATGCTCAGTATAAATAAACAGAATAGAAACCCACACAACTACATCAGTTCCTGTGTACAGATGACCAAATGCTCAGAATGCACCACCTGAGTCTCGTGTCCTTCAGATCAGGCCTGAAGAATCAGCAGCATGTGCTAGCAGACTGGCTTCAGTCTGCTAATGGTGCAGCTTGGCATGATGGATAAATGAAGTCACGCTACCCCACGAGGGGGGTAAGGCGGTTCGGGGGGTCTTCCGTGGACAGGGTGGTCTGCTTCAGGGAGGTCCTTACCACCGTGACGTTCTGTGCAGTAAATCCACTGGCTGGACCTGTGATGGCTGCAGGCGTGTGCAAGGGAGGTTGGAGTGGGGTAATAGAACCTGTATTTTAGCCCCCACACCTGAACACCACAGCCGAAAGAGCCTGTCTTCTCAGAGCTGTCTAGGGCAGGGGCTTGGAATGTGTAAATCCACAAGAGAAGCCTCTTTGGCACTCTCCATTGCTCACACTCTCACACACGTACACACACACTCACACACACAAACTCACACATACACGCACATGCACGTACACTCACATGCACGTACTCTCACACACATACACACACTCACACACACAAACTCACACATACACGCACATGCACGTACACTCACATGCACGTACTCTCACACACATACACACACTCACACACACACACACACACACACACACACACACACACACACACACACACACACACTCACACTGTTTGTGTGTGTGCATGCATGTGTGTGTGCGTCTCAATCTCATGGAACAACCAACGACCTGCGTTAACCTACAAAACGTTTTTGCTGGGTTATTCCTGTAAGCGCTGCCCATCAGAGCACACTAATGGCTTCCTGCTGCACGCCTCTGGAGCTCCCGTCTGTGTGTGGCTGCTGTGTGTGGCTGCTGTGTGCGGTGCACTGAAGGGAAAGGAGAAGGCCTCAGGAAACCCCCTCTTCACGGCCACTTGCTCTCCTGACGCAGTTGTCTCGCGCCTGTTTGCGTGGTGACACAGATTCTGATCAACCGGCTGTTGGCCCAGTTGAAGGTTATGATGAGTGGTGAGGAAGAGGCATCTGGCCATCACAGCACCTGCATACACACACACACACACACACACACACACTCCAACTCTCTCGCACTCTGAGATGTCTGTTGGATGCATGCGTGAACACACACACACAGACACCTTCTTTCTTGCTCCCTGACATGTCTGCGGTGTGCACGAAGGCACATGTCCATAAAGGCTACTGTAGCCCATGTGGTAAGCCACACTGATGAATGTTTCAGGACTTTGTCACGTATTCCTGAGGTAAAGCGCGTTATGTGCTCGGTCACACCTTCATTCCACAGTGTCGGAGGGCAGGGAAGGTCAGAACTGAACCAGCTGCCTTCACACAACACAAACACACTGTTGAGGACAGGAAGCGTTGTAGCTTCACTAAATAAGGTTTTGGTGTGAGCTCTAATTGTCAAAGTATCTGTTTATTTTTGAGTACTTCATCAAGCCTAAGGCAAGAGGGCAAAGTCCATGCTATGCATTAATGTGGAGAATTCATAAAGAACAAAACACTCCGTTCATCTGTCCTCTGCTTGATAAAAACATGTCTGACGTCCAGGGGAACCTTGAAGTTCTGTTAAAAGCTCTCGGCCAACTTTGTACAGCACTAAGGACTGAGGTACAAGTGTAGAGTCCTATGCGTTCACAACCCAACTCGAAAGGTTGATATATGAAATAATTAGGGGAAAAATTACCTGGGGAAAGATCAAGATCCTGTCACTCATGACTTAAACCTGAATCAGAGCCAAATTACACTTAGAATGTCACACTGGTATCACTGACTCTGGGTGCATACACACACACACACACACACACATATTCCTGTGCTGTGTGAGGAGCAGGTGTCTCAGCTTTTTATTCTCAGAGAAGACAGAGACACTGAGAGAGTGAATAGGACAGGCAGACGGTCAACTTGTGGACAGGCCAAAGCTGCTCATAACATTTGTGGAAGGGGTGACAAAACGTGTCGGGGGTTCATTTCAGGAGCTGAGTAGCACTGTTTTGCGCACAGCGATGCCTTCTCAGAGGTCTGTCTCTGGGCTCGGGGTCCTGAATGAGTCTGTGAGCATGCATCGTCAGTCTGGCCACGGCAGGTTGTGTGAACTTGACCTACATTGCCTGTTGTTTCCTCATTGATATGATGCATGACGGTCATGACACCCTAAATATTGCATTTCTGGAGATGTGTGTGGGCAGAATCGAGGGACTGGGTTTGGGTTTGACGTCGTCGTTGCTGTTGACACCACAGAGCATCCTGTGTGTGTGTGTGTGTGTGTGTGTGTGTGTGTGTGTGTGTGTGTGTGTGTGTGTGTGTGTGTGTGTGTGTGTGTGTGTGTGTGTGTGTGTGTGTGTGTGTGCGCGCGCTTTAATGGGCATGTGTGTGTGCACTTGTTAATTTTTGTGAGTGCAATATTAGTAATGAATTTCACACTACCTTTATTTCCATTGATGCAGCAGACATACTTGAATTTGTTGTGGTGAGAAGATTCTCTCCCCCTCTCTTTCCCTCTCTCTCACATGCATTCTCTCTCTCTCTCTCTCTCTCTCTCTCTGTCTCTCTCTCTCTCTCTAACACAAACACACATGTATTCTCTCACTCACTCTCTCACACGCACTCTGTAATACACACACACACACACACACAAACACACAGAGAGACTTACTGGCAGTGCTGTCAAATATAAACAAAGTCATGGAACACCTTGGGGGTTGTTAGCTGGGACAGACAGATGGGGCACACAAACACACACACACACACGCACGCAACATTAAAAAGGTTCAAACAATCTCAGGTTATTAAAACATTGTTACTCTCCTCCCACATGATACTCTGTATGTCATTTATTCAAAAATAACTCCAGCTTGTGACAATTTCATCAGGAGCTGTCTTTCCATGTTCAACTGAAAACGGATGTGGATTTGAGTAATCTCCACCTTCACGTTTGGAGGGATTTTTTTTTCTTCGTCGAAATAGCCGTACTTCCCTTTTCTAAAGAACTGAAAGTAGAGGAAGTGAGGATTGCGGTGTGAGTCACGGTGTGTTTGTGTTACTGTACCACCGCCCTCACTTCTCATACACCGTCACAGCCACACTTTATTATTATTATTATTTTACCTGTTCCATCAACAACAGTCTGGCCTACTGGGACATAGACGTGGGCTGCTCCATCACTTGGAGATGTGATGTCTCAAACATCTGCGGTCACCATTTCTAAAGCGTCCACTGTGAAAACACTCACAAATCCATGCGTTAATTTTTCAACCATTTATGGATGCGATTAAGTTTGTCAGATGCTGAAGTCATGGCAGTGTCACCTCCTACGGCATCATCCTCTTGCCGGACATGTTGGTTGGGGAGGAACCCTCCACAGAGCTTGGTGCCTGACCCAGGACTTCACCTGACCTCACGGTGAACCCAGCAATGCCGCCATGCACTGAAGCCAGCATTTATACCAGTGCCACTACTGATTCTGAGATTCTGAGAGGTATAGTATACTATAGTAGTATGGTATAGTATTAACACCACTCTGAGGTTCTCATCTACCAGGAAGAGTTTGGTGATGACCACTTGTTTAACGAGGGGACACGTGGGTCGTGGCCCGCTGTAATGAAGCCCTTTTAAAATGCCTCTGTGAGACTGACATGAGTTGTGGAGTCGTTGTGGACTGTTGTGACTGTACAGATGGAGCCTGTGACTCTGGAAGGGCGTCTTCACTGCCATGTTTCCAAGGAAAAGAAGAATCAACACCAGAAAATGCTGGAGCATGGCAACGATGTTATCCTTTATTGTCACACTAACAGTCATGATGATTTAAAATGAACAATCTATGTATTGGGCAGAAACTCTAGAAAACTCTGGAGTTCTATATAAAAATATGGAAGCAGTTCATATTTTATTTCTGCTTAACGAGTATCTTGCGGTTAAACATTATTAGAAATCCTGTTGTACCATCCTTCCCTTCTCCATATTGAGCTAAGACATCGAGGGCTGTATTTTGATCGAAGACATCTCGGGTGGTAGTGAGTGTAGACTTTCTATGCATCGTAACCATTGTTAAGAGTCAATAGAGAACATTCAAATGAACAAAGCTAATAAAATGAGATAAATATAAACATATAATACAAAAATTGAAGATCCTCTTATGAGTGGAGGGGTCACAAGTCTGTGGTGGTTGGCTCATTTGCAGCTGATCTGCACGGAGCGGTAAGTTGTGGTGTACAATACAGATCACTATTGATCTACTGGATCCTGTGCAGGAAGCAGCCTAGTGATTGGATCATGAAAAAGGTGCGTTAGCAAATGCATCTAGTTGTGTGCGATCCAGGTGTGATCGACCAAATGACCTAGGAAAGAAAGGGACGGGAAGAGGGCTTGTTCGGCTTGTTTGAAGGGGCGGAGGACTGATGGGTTGATGACGACGTGGCATGCTGACAGCTGGATGAAGCCAGACTCGTCACTGGGTAGCAATAAACACAAACCACAGAGAGTGTGAGTGTGTGTGTGTGTGTGTGTGTGTGTGTGTGTGTGTGTGTGTGTGTGTGTGTGTGTGTGTGAACGAACAGCACAGGAAGTGAACACAAACACAGACACATGCGCGCACACTCCTCTTCTATTCTCAGAATGAGTGAGCGACAGTGCATCACTGACTGCGTGATTTCCCTGTGTGTGTGCGCGCGTGTGCCCGTGTGCGTTAGCTGAAGGAAGGGAACATGTCTGTATCTCAGCACTCTTAAGAATGGTGGAATGTCATTAAATCAATTGAGCATTTTTTCTCATTTTGTCTAATTTAACTGGTCTAATGAATCTAGCAGAACTCCAGATGATGACTGTACTGCCCATTCATTTTAAATGCACTACCTTCAGTATATATAGATATATAGAAGATGATGAAAATAATTATGTGATAGAAATTTTCTGAATTATAAAAAAGCAAATTCTTTTTATTTTTATCTTAAGAATAAAGCAAAACACAGGTGCAGTTAAATATGTGAAATGTAATGTTAATCCTTCTTTCCTATTGAGATTCTCTGAGTCTCTACTGCTCTTTACGAACTTGTGTGTGTGTGTGTGTGTGTGTGAGAGAGAGAGAGAGAGAGAGAGAGAGAGAGAGAGAGAGAGAGAGAGAGAGAGAGAGAGTGTAAGTGCATGTCTGTCTGTGAACGCACTCTGGAGAGGGCAGTGGAATGCAGTGGGGTGACCTTTCGTGAGTCTCTCAGCACTAATGCCATCATATGTTTGCACTCTCTCTCTCTCTCCCTTTCTCTTGTTCTCGCTTGATATTCCATGTTCAGAGATGCACTTCCTCCTCGGTTTGCCTGAGCCTGCTGGCAGAGCACAGCACACCCACATCCACACCTACATCTAGAACCACACCTACACCCACATCCACACCTACATCTAGAACCACACCTACACCCACATCCACACCTACATCTAGAACCACACCTACACCCACATCCACACCTACATCTAGAACCACACCTACACCCACATCCACACCTACATCTAGAACCACACCTACACCCACATCCACACCTACATCTAAAACCACACCTACACCCACATCCACACCTACATCTAAAACCACACCTACACCCACATCCACACCTACATCTAGAACCACACCTACACCCACATCCACACCTACATCTAGAACCACACCTACACCCACATCCACACCTACATCTAGAACCACACCTACACCCACATCCACACCTACATCTAGAACCACACCTACACCCACATCCACACCTACACCCACATCCACACCTACATCTAGAACCACACCTACACCCACATCCACACCTACATCTAGAACCACACCTACACCCACATCCACACCTACATCTAGAACCACACCTACACCCACATCCACACCTACATCTAGAACCACACCCACATCCACACCTACATCTAAAACCACACCTACATCCACACCTACATCTAAAACCACACCTACACCCACATCCACACCTATATCTAGAACCACACCTACACCCACATCCACACCTACATCTAGAACCACACCTACACCCACATCCACACCTACATCTAGAACCACACCTACACCCACATCCACACCTACATCTAAAACCACACCTACACCCACATCCACACCTACATCTAGAACCACACCTACACCCACATCCACACCTACATCTAAAACCACACCTACACCCACATCCACACCTACATCTAGAACCACACCTACACCCACATCCACACCTACATCTAGAACCACACCTACACCCACATCCACACCTACATCTAGAACCACACCCACATCCACACCTACATCTAGAACCACACCTACATCTACACCTACATCTAAAACCACACCTACACCCACATCCACACCTACATCGAAAATCACACCTACACCCACATATACACATACATCTAAAACCACACCTACATCTAAAACCACATCTACACCCACATCTACACCTACATCTAAAACCACATCAGCACCTGCACCTACATCTAAAACCACATCTACACCTGCACCTAAACCCATATCTACACCTACATCTAAAACCAAACCTACACCTACGTCTACTCCTACATCTAAACCCACATCAACACCTGTACCTAAACCCATATCTACATCTACACCTACATCTAAAACCACATCTAAACCCACATCGACACCTGCACCTAAACCCATAGCTACACCTACACCCACATCTATAGCTACACCTACACTCACATCTACACCTACACTTACAGCCACACCCAGACCTACATCCACACCCACACCTACACCTACACTCACATCTACACCTACACCTACACCCACTTCTACCCCCATACAAACACCCACATCTACACCTAAACTAGAGTTGGGTGATTTGAGAAAAAATGTCATCACGAGATATTTTTTACATCAGTGGATATTGATATATATCACAATATAAATCAAATCACTACCTCCTTTATACTTTAAGTGAGAAGTGAACACAACTATAACACAGCTCCTGTTTCTGCAGATTGTTATTCATAAGAGTTGTTATACAGTGTAAAGGTTTTGATATCGTCTTCTGACATAGATCATAGCCACCAGGGTTCATAAACAGCATTATTAATTTCACAACACATTCATGCTAAGAATTGTGAAAATACTTTACATATATTTTAATTCAGGAGATATATATATATCAGTGGTTGAGTCCAGGGGGTAATGTGTTTGTAAAAGGCAGAACTCTGTTGTGATAAGAGAGAGAGCTGACTTGAAATGCAGAAGAGTGAGGGCCTGGTTGATATGTGTCGATTGAGTTGATTAGTTTACTTGTTTTCTTGTTCTTTTTATTTTGTTTTTTTTTTGTTTGTTTTTTTTGTTTTTAATGTTTGTTGGGTTCCAAGGCACTCTTCACGGTGGACTGAATAAAGTGGTATATTGGAACTTCCGGTTCTGTTTTTCAGTTTTTTTGCAAGCGCCACTCAGCTATCCTGCAACAGTAGGCTATTGCACATAAACCACATGTCTCTACATTCAACAAGGGTTATTTTAATAACCCTTTTTTATATTAACCCTTGTATGAAAGGGTTTAATTTTAACCTAAATATCATCTGTAGCGTCTGTATATGCGTGCAAATGAGGGCAGTCTGATTCTGCAGAGAAGTTGGAATTCAGACTCGGTTATTAAAGCTCTTTAAAAGTAGCGAGTGTAAAGTAGCGAGTAGCGAGTGTAAATTGTTGGGGGGGGGGGGGGGGTGGCGAACGTAAATTGTTGAATTGTCAGTTGTTTATTACTAAAATAATGTGTGCTACGTCATCAGATTGGTTCGACCTGACAGTGTGCTACGTCATCAGATTGGTTCGACCTGACAGTGTGCTACGTCATCAGATTGGTTCGACCTGACAGTGTGCTACGTCATCAGATTGGTTCGACCTGACAGTGTGCTACGTCATCAGATTGGTTCGACCTGACAGTGTGCTACGTCATCAGATTGGTTCGACCTGACAGTGTGCTACGTCATCAGATTGGTTCGACCTGACAGTGTGCTACGTCATCAGATTGGTTCGACCTGACAGTGTGCTACGTCATCAGATTGGTTCGACCTGACAGTGTGCTACGTCATCAGATTGGTTCGACCTGACAGTGTGCTACGTCATCAGATTGGTTCGACCTGACAGTGTGCTACGTCATCAGATTGGTTCCGTTGGCGGCGCTTCTTAAGGCGGGGAATGGAAAAGAATGCTTATTGAATTCTATTGCCCAAGCTTATCATAGTCATCGAGGAAAGAGGAAAAATTTAGCGCAAAACGAATTGAGATCGTTTTATCGCCCAGCACTAACCAAAACCCATATCTACACCTACACCCACATCTACATCTACACCTACACTTACACCCACATCTACACTTAAACCTACACTCACAACTACACCTACACCCAGTCCCACACCCACATCTACACCCTTTTCTACACCTACACCCACACCAATACTTACTTCCACACCCAGAACTACACCACAGCAGTTCTGGACACGTGCAGAGTGAGGATGTGCCTAAGGGCCTGTCTCATTAACGTCAAGGGGCCTTTCCTCTCTACACCTTTACAGTCAGACTCCTATTCTCCGTCCTCTACACAAATCATTCAAGAGTCCTTTACATAGTTACACTGTTCACTACATAGTTGGGATTCCTGAGCGCACGTGCTCCTCCCCCCAGCATAGTCTAGACCCCCCCCCCAGCAGCAAAAGGTCACACACACACACAGAGAGAGAGAGATAGAGAGAGAAAGGCAGCCCAATCCCCATGCAGACATCAACAGGAAGTGTGTTTGCCAAGCTGTGCTCCAGTGAGTGTCTGCTGGCCTCAGGAGCACCGTACTGGCACACCAAGCACACACGACCCCCACGGGGACGAAGACACATGACCCCCAGGGTCCCAGGAGGTGAAGGTGCACTCTGGCTCCTCTGGGCTGGAAGCAGGGCCTTGTCAACATGCTGTCCTAGCAGTTTAAGATGATGAAATTAGGGCGGGTAATCTGTGAAATTCCTTTGTGAGAAGGAACGGAACAACCCCCCACCACCACCACCCATTGGTTAGGGGTGGAGGAGACGGTGGAGGAGACACTGCAGTCTGTAGGGAGTAAACCCTCTAGTGGCTCTCCATTGCTTGATTCCCAGCTGTAATTTGGTTACACGTTCAAAACTGGTTTGATGTCAGAGAGCAGCCATTCGCAGACCAAAAAAAGACTTGATTAGCTAAAACAAGCTCAGTTTAGGAATGACATTACACCGTCAGGAACACACCACACTGGCACAAGGGTTCAAAAGGTCGTGAGTTCAAAAGCTTGTTTGTAAAAACAGATGGCACAGAAAAACAAACTGGACTGGACAGTCTGTACAATCAAGTTGTGTTTGAGTGAATAAAAGTTAATTAGTGTGCAGTGGAAAAAAATAGTAAAAATGTTCTCAGGGTTCCCAAAGCACAGCTGGGGCCACACGAGTCATGTGACTGAAATGTCACTTCACTGCATAAGCAAAGCGTACGTGCAGGATTTGAAATGTGAATTTTTCAACAGGACCACAATCTGGACTGGTTTCCACGGATGCGGGCAATGTCGCTGGTGAGCAGTGATGCTGAGGGCGAGCAGAATGAGATCAGGAATCTGCAGGAGAAGCTGGAGTCCACCATGAAGCTGGTCTCCAACCTGTCCAGCCAGCTCACTGAGCTAAAGGAACAGGTGGGTGACAGCACATGTCTATATACACACCTCTAACACAGGCTGCTCACACTCACATTTCTGGAGAACATCTCATGACCTGTTATCTGCATGATTAGTTTTTTCACAAGGGAGGAATTCAGCTCTTTTGAAATTATCTGAGGCTCTAAATATATTTTGAGGTGCGTTCACTTTTGCAGCGAATCTTAAGTATAAGTTTATATATTTGCTAAAACATTTGTGTGGTACCTATGAGTAAACAATTTCACACGTCCACAAGCGCTGTGTTCAGCATTGGTTTAAGAAGTCAATCTTGAAGGTCATATTTCATCTTTTAGCTTCTGAGGAAGCTCAATTAGAGCAAAGGGCAATGAGTCATCGTTCTCTCTGTCTGTCTGTATGTCTCTCTCTCTCTCTCCCCCTCTCCCTCTCTCCCTTTCTCTCTCTGACCCTCTCTCACTCTCTCTCACTCACACATCTGCGATCAGCACAGCAAGCCCATGTGGTTCTTAGATGCAGTTCCACCGACGTCACGAGGATTAGTGTTGTTTCACTCTGAATCAATTTTATTGTGTTCCAGACAAAGTTCTCCGAACCAGGGCTGCTTGTTTCCATGCGTAAATAGAAGTGCTCATGCGTTGCAGGTGAACCGGTGGCAAATAAAAAAAAATATATATTTAGACATTTTTTTATTCAACCAAAATTCACAAGGCGTGTGAGATTCTTGTAAACAGTCTGGAATAAAAGAAATGTCTACAATGGTATCTGGTGATCAGGAGACTTGATAAATGAGAAGTGTCTAGGAGGAACTAAAAACACTTCTGACTCTACCCCAGACAGGGGGAAATGACCGTTTGGGTTCCTGAAAGGTGAAGTGACAGTCCAAAACATCAGCACCTTTCACTTTTATACACAATATCATGCCTGCCCACCACTCTCCTCACTGTATGTCTTGTTTTTAACCTTCAGGCACATGTTAATTAATGTTTAATGATTTCATGACTGAAAATACCATTTTCAGCCCGGTACTAGAATGCTTAACCTCAGATCTGAAAAGTAAGGTGTCAGGGATAGTTTATTAGCCATTACATATTGTGACTTATCTGTAATAACTCATAATAGTTGTGAAGTAATATTAATTTATGTTTAGATTTTACTCTTGGCTTAAGTTTACATTTTTTTTTGTGAAAACTGCCTACACCACAAACCATGCATAAAACATAAATAATAAAGAAATAACACATTATCTTATTTGTATAATAAAAAAGCTCAAAGCTCTAAGTATTATACAAATGTTTAACCAAAAATCCTTGAGTGAAACTCTTAGTATGGATTCATGTCCTCATGTTGAGTGTTGAGATACACACACTTCAGACCATGCCCAAGCACAGATCCGAATTATGGATTTGAATGTTCTAACCAGTCCCATGACCATTGTCTACACACATGTCAATGAAGTTCAGACAAGCCTTTCTCCAGGGTCCGCGGTCTCCTGGTGCAGATGCTTAGAAGCCTCCACTCACACAAAAAGGGGCCTAGCTAATTGCTCAAATAGCTGGCTATGCGTTATGGTGAGGGTGGAGGTGTGAGCATGTGAGGGGTGTGGCCTTCGTTACATCACTGCTCTACCAGTTCTTGAACAACCCACACCCATGGCCACGCCCTCCCACCTTGGTTGTCAGGCGTGGCCTGTTACCTTCACTAAGCTCCTAAGGAGGAGGTGGAGCTTCTCGTAGCATCTGGAATTCTAGGAAATCCAGAATTATAGGATATCCCTGCTAACGGACTGCATGATGTCTTAGTCATGTTGATGTATCTGCTACTGGTAAGCCAAAATCCTGAGCGGACTTGAAATGGAAATTATTAGAAATATGTTTTCTGTTTCTTGAGCTGAGCTTGGAATGTGCTTTAGACTCTTTATGCTGTTTAACAAAACTGTCTAAACTATTTGTAGCTGCTGAAATGACACCGTCAGCATTCCTACAGAGCCAGTAATGGCTAGGGTTAGTTACAGGCAGGTGATTGCGACTTTATTCATGCCGGTGCCTTTACTTGGTGATGTGCAAATGCCTACATCCTGTGAATGCTAACTTTAATGTGTGAGAGCTGTGGTTGCAAGTGAGCACTTAGCATGCTAGCTTTTGGCTTGTTTTTGCAACAGTTGTTGAGTCAGGTTAGGGGATTTTAGGTTTGACAAGACTGAAATTCTCTGGAAGAGCATGCATGTATTTCTGTATTTACGTGTGTGTGTGTGTGTGTGTGTGTGTGTGTGTGTGTGTGTGTGTGTGTGTGTGTGTGTGTGTGTGTGTGTGTGTGTGTGTGTGAGTGAGTGAGCACACTCACACTGTCTCTGTGGACTAACCAAGGCAACAAGAACGGATACGCCAGATGCAGTAGCACAGGAAATGCCTGGTGTATGCAGGGTGGAAAGTGAGATAGAGAAGGGAAAAAAGTTACAAACTGTGTCTGTGTGGGTGTGTGTATGTGTGGGTGTGTGTGGGTGGGGTGTGTTCGTGGGTGTGTGTATGTCTTTGCACGTGTGCTTGTGCATGCATGCGTG
The DNA here is from genome assembly GCF_052324685.1 of Brachyhypopomus gauderio. NCBI lineage: Eukaryota > Metazoa > Chordata > Actinopteri > Gymnotiformes > Hypopomidae > Brachyhypopomus > Brachyhypopomus gauderio. The sequence continues at coordinate 22,927,841 of NC_135211.1, read as the reverse complement.
CATCTGCCAATGTGTGTGTGTGTGTGTGTGTGTGTCTCCTGACAGATGACGGAGCAGCGTAAACAGAAGCAGAGGATCGGGCTACTGGGACATCCCCAGCACCTTAACGTGAACCCCCAGCAGCCTGCGTGAGTCCAGCTGTGTGCGGGAGCTTCACCCCGAGCCCACGCCCCCCTAACCCAATCCCTCTCAACCGACGAGACCTGCATGGGGCCCACCCTTCCACACGGACCACACACACATCAACCTGCGTACGCGCGTGTTTGCCGGGCGTGTACATACCAGTAGAGATCGCAATCGGCGGAACCTGTCCAAATGAAAAAATTAATTAAAAAAAGAAAAAAGTGGGGGGGGGGGGGGGGGGGGGGGGGGGGGGGGCACCAATCCTTTAAACATCTGGGGGAAAAATTCAGCTCGCCTGTCCTCAGGCGTGTGTGTATGCGTGCGTGCGTGTGTGTGTGTGTGTGTGTGTGTGTGTATTGTGCATTGAATCTGAAGGACAAGGCCTTATCAGGTATGGCGTGTGTAAAGGAGACATACTGGTTGATATATAGCTAGTTAGATGCTGCTTTGGAACATGTTACAGAAGCATCTTGTTTTGTATTTATGAACCAGTATAGCCTGTATTTTCTGTCTTATTTTTGTATTTTGTGCAATATTGATCCTTTAATATGCAACCTTACTGGGCTGTACCATGTGTCTTTGAAGGATACAAAGGTAATGCTCTCCTGAGATTAAGGGGGTTCCGTCATACGATAAAGGGGTTCTCTCCCTTGATAAAGGGGTTCTCTCCCTAGATAAAGGGGTTTCGTCATACGATAAAGGGGTTCTCTCCCTAGATAAAGGGGTTCCGTCATACGATAAAGGGGTTCTCTCCCTAGATAAAGGGGTTCCGTCATACGATAAAGGGGTTCTCTCCTGTGATAAAGGGGTTCCGTCATACGATAAAGGGGTTCTCTCCCTAGATAAAGGGGTTCCGTCATACGATAAAGGGGTTCTCTCCTGTGATAAAGGGGTTCTTTTTATTTGCCTTTAGGGTTGTAGTAGGATGCTGGGGAAGTTTCAGTTCATAGTCCGTTTAGCACAAAGAGTTCTAAGAGCCACAAAGTTGCATATGTGGGTCTTTTTCTTTTCTTATCTGTTTATTTATTTAAAAGAATAATACATTAAAGAAGGTTGTATGTCATGACGCAGTGTAAGGTTTATGACTATCCTCTACAGGACCACACGGTTCTTTACTATTTTGTATTATTATTTATGCTTTTGTTTGTTTGTTTTTGAAAACCCTGTGGATATCAGGGTGGTAACATATAAGATAGGCATTTAAGCTGTATGGCGAGCTTCGTTTCTTCATCTAGGTTCTGATTTTGCATAGAGCACTTCAGTGGTATGATGCGTGTCACTCTGCTTGTGATAGACTGCGGTTGTCTGTTCCTGTTTCTCTGTGAGTTACTCCTAGAGGCAACAGTCAGGGGTCAGGGGAGTGGGACAGAGACAAGCAGGACCCACAGTGGAGAGGGGGAGACCTTCCAATACATCTCATACTACTCACACTACACTCTCTCTCTCTCTCTCTCTCTCTCTCTCTCTCTCTCTCTATATATATATATATATATATATATATATATATATATATATATATATATATATATATATATATATATATAGTACACACACACACCATGTACTTGCTTTTGTATAGATAAAAAAAATGTCTTGGTCATCATAGAAGTTAAAAGCAGTGTTACTACAAAAGTTAATTCTAATTTAATAATTTAATAGCTATATATGTCAAGATTGTAAATTAATTTAGCAATATTTAATAAAATTGTAATTCACCTTGAAAAGCCTTTGTGCTGCTCTTTGTGTCACATGGTTAGTATAAAGGCGTATTTTTACATGATGTTTGCAGTGAAGATTTGATATTGGAGGAAGATAACCATACACAGACTGAAATCTTCATGTTGTATCTTTAATGAATGCATACATCAAAGCATACATCAAAGTATTAAAGGTAAAGTGGAATGAAAAGTAAAACTTCAATGTAAAAAAAAAAATTTTCAAAAAGCAAATTCTCATTTGCAGGTTCCACATAGATCTTCAGCTTTGCTTGAAGTTGGATTTTGGGTGTGTGTCTGTGTTTGTGCTAGAGAGAGAGAAAGATCCCAATCGACGCATTGAACAATATCTGTATTATATTATATTTTTCAGGCTACCTACAGCATTTATTTTTTTTGTTAAAAAAGGTCTTGGCATAAATTAAAATCATAAATTAAATGATCGGTAATAGTAATGTAAACTTGCAGTTGCCACGTACTTCTTGGGTTCGTGAACATCTAATAATAAGATTTGGAAGTAGTGCAGCAAGCAAATATTTTGCAAAAAAATCACCGGTTACGCTGATCAGTGGAAGTGCCCTTTAATTGACCTCTCGGGTCATCGCTCGAGTGAGACACACACCTCCTGGCTCTGTGCTGAAACAGATGAAGCTGCTGAACGCTGATATGTGGTTACCGGGATGAGCCGTGGGGAGAGACACAAGTGTGAGTGGAAAACCGAGTCAAATCTGGCCGTGATCTCCGTCTGGTACAGTGTGGTTGGAGGTGAGACTATGAGGGTGTGACATTCACAGGAGAGACAGGCCAGCAGAGCTCTCCGTTAAAAGGACCGGGTATAAGGGGAGTGCTAACCGGGTGTACAACGAACGCGTAGGCGCTCTGAAGAGATCATGTTTTTCTCCCAGGAAAACTTGTTAGTTTCTATATGTATTTTCCCCATGCTGATTGTTTATGCTGTTTGCCGGAGTCTATGGAGGACATCTAATGAATGTCCAAACATGTCCAGACTGCTTTGCCATGACGGGAAAGGCCTGCGCAAGAAAACTCGGTCCAAATCTCGATTGTGCTGAGAGGCGTTTTTATCTTTAGTGTAGATTCCCCTCTAAAATGCATCATTACTTCATGCTTACTCTTCTTATGTGTGAACGTTTCTGACACGTAACGAGAGTGCATTATCACCGACCAGAGCTGCAGTATGCTGACTGCAGTATGCTACTACTTACTAGCTATAAAATGAAAAATAATCATAATTATAAAAATATATAATTGGAACGTAATTTGCGCCTCTCCATGTGAAGGTAGCAAAACGGGACGACCGACATAATTGAGAATGATGGTACAGTCCCACTGACCTTCGCTATTTTACAAATTCAACTTCTATTTCATGTTATATATTGTATTGTAGTACTATATGCAGTGTATAAAACTGAAAAAACCCAAACCAGTAAGAAACTACATTTGAATATTGGACACAAATGGTTTAGGGTAAACTATGAAAAACTAACTAAATATGACGGGTCAGTAGAAGTCTATGTAAATGCGATTTTGGCCAACCTGTTGTTTTCACGTGGGTGGAAACCGTGTCCTGTCCAGAGCTGAGAGTTGGCTGCAAGCCTCACGTGTGGGACCCCGACGCAGTAAAGAGGTCAGAGGTCCCCCGCGGCGCACAGCAGACCTGACTGCGGTTGAAGTGTCGAGACGTGCAGACTCAAAGGTCCATGTGCTGTCAGATGTCATTGACTGCAAAATCCCCTTTCTGTGGTGGTGAACAAGAAGCAGGTGCTGGTACTGATGCTCCTCCAGTGACATTTAACACTGATCAGAACAATAGCAGCTTAGTGAGCAACTTTTTTCCCTTCCAGAATGTCGTGGCCAAGAATGTGACCTGAATTTCCCTTTAATGGATCAGCAAAGTGTAACCAGAACTATAAAATGGCGCAATGAACTCGCAATCTCACACAGTTGAACGGTTTTGGATATTTGCCTTTTGTCACGAATGAATGGGTCGCTGTTTCATTCAGAAAGAGGACGTCGTGCCACTAAACACTTTATGTGTTTTATACGTTTACAGGTGTAAAAACACACTCCTATGCGTCTGAGTTTTCTGAGTAGACTGTTAAAACTGTAGTCGGCTTGTCATGGCAACCAAAGAGCTGGAGGGGATTTTTATACTTGTTTTTAAAGTAAAATTATGTGATCATACTAACATGATTATCAATTGCAAATTGCAAATTGCAGCAGAAGTGAAACTTAACAAGAAACAGGATCTAATGGTTCCACCGCCTCTTAGAAAAGTTATTTTTACATTCAATTAAAAGTTTGGGTAAACAAATTAGAAAATGAGCAAAAATGGGGAAAACTAGCAACAAGAGGGTTCTTGTTCACACACCACCTGAATGGAGCAGGTGGGTGTTTCGCATGTTTTCAGACTTAATTAGAATTTAAGAAAAGCATTAGACGTTTGCAAAATACTTTTTATTAACCTGCTGATGTTAACTGATTTTTCTGCAACTTTTATTACAGTGTGAGCTTTGGGAGAGGCAGGACCCAGTCACTTTTTCTCTGGCTTTGACGTCTTGGCGCTGTAATCACTTTTAGATGTTTGCTACCTTGTCACTGTGTTGAGCTTTGAATCAGTAAGACACCGCAAGTAACCAAAGCGTTTTGAAATGCTCCGGTGGTGAATTTGTTCATCCCTTGAAGTTAATGTCACCGGTCTTTCCTTCCTCTTTGTAGTATACAGGGATGCTGCGTCACCTCGGTGATGCAGACTAGAGATGAAAGCGGTACGGTGCTTTCCGCCATTCGTTTAACCAAAGAAACAACTCAACTTCCCTCCGCTGTAAATAATATGTAGGAACTTCGGGTTTTATTCTTTTTATAATCCTTTTGACTGCTGCATTTTTCAACAGTATCACGTTTGGTTAACAATTCAGTTCAATATTTGCGCAAAGCAGTGCAATTAGCACGCCAATTCACCGCCACTTAGCATTTTAAATACAGGAGCGAGGGGCTCGCTTGTCGCGCTCCGTTTAGCACGGGAATAAATGGTGACGTCAGTGGCAGGGATTCGGCGCCATTAGGAGTGCAACGTGACTCGCGAGCCCAGCCGGTAAAAACAAACCAAGCTGCCACACAAGAAAGCCATGCGCAGGTGCACGTGCGGAGTCAAACGGTTACAGAAACAACAACGCCGTTGTACCACATGGAAATAAATAATAAATAAAATAAATAACATGACTGCAAAATCCCCTTCTGTGGTGGTGAACAAGAAGCAATAAATGTGTGCGTATATATATATATGCGCTATACAATTTTAAAAGTCTTAGAGTGTCTCTCCATACACAGTCTAATGAACTGATATTCAGGTTACCCACTTATATTACCAGATATATAACATATGCCTGTTTTTTAAATTAAGCGGTTTTATCTTTCGAATTATTTTCAAAGTCAGCACTTTAATTAAACTACTTGCAGGTAAATGCACATTTCTTGTGTGTTTTGCAGGACGTTAACATTTTTACAGTTAGATTTCTAAAACATTATTTTCTATGAAACAACAGAGCACTGAAAATTTCGAAACCTTTTGCGCAGTTCAAAACAGAAAAACGTAATCTGTTTAGTATTTTTTAATTTGAAAATCTGTTCAGTGTGGGATGTTTTACATGGACATATAGGCCAAGGTCCTGTACACAGACAGTCTTTTAATAGTTCAGTTTTTAATGATAGACAATGGTGCGTGCGTGCGTGCGTGCGTGCGTGTGTGTGTGTGTGTGTGTGTGTGTGTGTGTGTGTGTGTGTGTGTGTGTGTGTGTGTGTGTGTGTGATATAGGTTTTTATTGTAGGCATATTGAATTCTATGTAATAGCATATAAACTGAATCAAGCTGAAAAATAGTAAGACCGATCGAGACAAAGAGTGGCGGTGTGGGACGCGATAGTCATTCAGAGAGACCACCATGCAGACATTTGTTAAAGTTTATAAAGTAATAAAACGTTCATGACTGTGTACTATGTATTTGAATAATATTTGAATAACTGACTTATGAGCCTGTTCAACATGCCTGTTTGTCTATCTGCAAATGTATTTATCAACAGGATGTAGTAACAGATATGGAATGTTATTCTTCTCATAATTTAAAATAGAGAACAAAACACGTGGTTTTTGTAATCAGTGTAGTCATACACCTTTAGTACAGTCTAACATTAAAATGACTTCTAAGATTCATTGCCTTGCTAAGATGAATAATCGATAAACTATATGTCCTAAAGAACTACGAAAACATCCATTAAATATTTCTAATTGTTATTTATTATTGTTATTATTAAATATTTCTAACTGACTCATATTTATACGTCTCGTTGCCAACATAACATGAAATATATTTTTTTCATGACAAACCAAAAAAAGATCGCCTGCCCTAATTTCTCATTCTCACATGGTTGTACGATACGCCCGGGGTTGTAGACGTAGCGCCGAAGGAGCATGGAGGTACACGGGACACGGCGGCGGGGGTGACGGAGGAGGGCGTTCTCATGCACATCCTCCTCAACTACACAAAATGGGTTGTACTCCAGAGGATTTGAAAGCGCCGTCCAACACGTGAGGCTCATGTGACCGAGGTAGGTCAGTTTCTGAGCGAGAGACGTGTCTGTAGTCACAGGGTTTATTTAACACGTAGAGCAGTCCACCCCCACACACACACACATTTAACCACGACGGGAGCTTCTAAACTATTGCCGACTACGCCTGGATCTCGAGTTGACAACATCCTCTCATCCTAGATATAGCCTGCACAACAATTCGCCACACAGAAAAGTAAAGCGAAAACTTATTTTCAGCACGGCATAGAAATATTCTTGTTTTCGAAGGAAATATTTACGACGGCGATCTTTATGAGCAATTAAAAGGAATTCTGTTATTCGCCAGGTCGATTTTTTGGGGAAATAAGCCTTACTTTACATTTACGTCAGTGATCTAAACGGGCGAAATGGAAAGGATTACAAGTGCGCAGCCTCCCCCGTGTATCCCTAAGCACCCCTCGCTGGATATCACGGACATGTCCGGGTAAGTCGCTCTTTCGTGCTTCTTCAAGGTCTAGAAATGCGCGTAAGCAGCGAGATTTCTCATCTCTGCTCCTTTCTTGTCATTCAGAATGGATTACCCTATATATGTGTACAAACCCCGGAGAGGGATGAAACGGGGAGACGACAGCAAGGTACGGCAGAAATACATTAGTTTATAGATCATTTAATCATCTTAAATATGTTTTACTTAATTTATTCAAAGATAGCTACTGTCACGTATTATCACAGTCAGCGCTTGTTTACTGTACAATGTACGCTAGTTTATTTATTCATGCTTGTCGCTAAAAATGCTGCATGGTTTTTGTTAGTTTTTTTTTCTCCTGAAACTTTTCAGTTTTCTGTAGGTCTGAACTAAACATTGGTAACGTTTAATTGAATTACGTTGTATTGTTTCATTTTGGTTTCACACAGGATACATATAAGTTACCCCATCGTTTGATTGAGAAAAAACGACGCGACAGAATAAACGAATGCATCGCGCAGTTGAAGGATTTGCTGCCCGAGCACCTTAAACTTACAGTAAGTATGGGAGTGGAGGGAATTACTGCCCGGTTTGTAGTTCAGGTCTGAAGCGCCACCTGGTTGCAGCTGTAGATAAGCTGCGTGCAATTCAGCCACAGCGTGCCTGACGCGCTCATGCGGCGCTATTAGACATTTTATTTTTTATTTTTTTATTCTAGCCCAATTCTGTATTTATATTGTCTATAACATACACTATAACCCTGCTTAAATAAGTCATTAGGCATAGCGTCCCACATTGCTGCAATTGGTTTAAGGGCTTACATTCTTAGTGTGCAAATAAGTTGTACAAAGTATTCGAGGCTGTACACAGAATATATTCAGGCCGCTATTTACTTCTTAACGTATTTATTTAACTGTTAATTTCAATTTATATATTTTTTTCTGTATGTATGTGCTGCCTCTTGTCGAAAGGTTTGTCCTCGCGAGGCAGCAGTGAGCCTTACATAAGAAATACTTATGCGCGCGCTTCCTCTTTTAGACCCTGGGCCATTTGGAGAAGGCCGTGGTGCTGGAGCTCACGTTGAAGCACGTGAAGGCGCTCAACAGCCTGCTGGATCAGCAGCAGCAGCAGATCATGTCTCTGCAGAACGGGATGCAAATCGGTGAGTTTGATTAAGCCGTCGGTGCTCACTGCGATGTGATTTAACGCAGCAGTAACCCCCCTCGTGAGGAACTTTTCACCTCGTCGTGTCTTTTTTTTTTTTTTTTTTTTTAGTTTACTGTAAAAAAAAATATGTCGAAGCTGCAGGCATGCTTGGACTTAGAATATGCTCTCACAACTTCAGTCTGTCACGCTCAGCAGAATGCTGCTTTGCTAATAGAGATGTTGTGCAATATGGGCGTTGCTCTCATATTCACCTGCGTGTGTGTGTGTGTGCGTGCGTGCTGCAGCAGATCAGTCCAGTGGGAGCCCAGAGAACAGCGAGGAAATGTTCCGATCCGGTTTCCACCTCTGTGCGAAGGAGGTGTTGCAGTTGTTGGCCAGTCAGGAGGACCCCCGTGAGCTGAGTCCCACGCATATCGTCAACCACCTGCACAAAGTGTCGGCGGAGCTGCTGCACCGTCCCGCCAGCCCACGGCTGGACGCGGCCTCGCCCGGCCGCCAGCGCCCCGAGATCCGGCCGGCGCCTGTGGGTCCGCAGCCACGGAGCCCCGAGGGCCACGCCAAGAACTGCGTCCCCGTCATCCAGCGGACGTACCCGCAGGGCAGCGAGCAGAGCGGCAGCGACACAGACACAGACAGCGGCTACGGTGGCGAGCTGGACAAGCGCGACTCCAAGGGCCCACGGCCGAGCTGTTGCGGGCGAGAGGGGGCGGAGCCGAAGTACACCCGGGCGGGCGGTATCAAAGAGGAGCGGGACGAACCGCAGGCCAAGCGAGCACGCTCAGACTCGTCCGAGGACGAGTCGCTGTCCGGGCACGAGGCGGTTGTGGCGGGCCACCGCCCCTACGTGAACTTCTCACCCCACCAGCCCCCGCTGTGCATGCCCTTTTACCTCTTCCCCCCGACAGCAGCCACCGCCGCTGCCTACCTCCCTATGCTGGAGAAGTGCTGGTACCCAGGGGGCGTGCCCGTGCTCTACCCCAGCCTCGGGGGCTCTGCGGCGGCCCTGTCACCCGACAAGCTCTCCTCCTCTATGGTCATGTCGCCCAGGGTGGCTTCCCCCATCGCCCCTCAGACACCCATGGACTCTCCCGCCCTCCTTCAGGCCCTGAAGCAGGTCCCTCCCTTAAACCTGGAAACCAAAGACTGAGAGGTGCAGGGGAGGCCCCGCCCACACCCACAGATCGCCCCTCTGAAAGCGCAGGGTGGCGAGCGCTGACAGAAGATGCAGTGATGGGAAGGCGGAGAGGATGAACGGCACACCGGCTCTCTGCTGCCCACCGCGCCCTCCGCCAAGACGGCTTATGCCACCCACCCCCTCTGACTGCTACTCTTAACACACACACACACAAGCACACACCAACACACACACCAGCCCAGCGGAGAGAGAGTGGCCATGCAGAGATGGACACACGCTGGACATTCTGAGCTAGCAGAGAGGAGCACAGACAGTGGACCCTCAGTGCTGTGAAGAAGGTGATGTTAAGAACACTGAGCTGTCCGCTTCACTGAAGGACCGTGGCAAAGCACACTCATGCTGAAGCTTTGATTTGAAACATAAATAAACAAGTAAACTACAAACAAAACCTAAATCCAGAATGTGATATGTACACATCCCCCAAACGAGAAACAACAAGGCCAAGCCTTTGCACACACCTTTCTGTTTTGAATGTAAACGAGAAAAAAAACTAGAGAAACCCCTGTAGATGCTGCTTCTTGGTGTTCGGACGTTTCTCTGTGCTACAGAGCTGTGGGAGGAATTCCACTCTGTCGTGACTCTGTGGTTGCTTTAAACAAAGACTGTCCTGTTTCTCTGTTGGTTTGTTTTTCTTTTTTTTTTTTTCTTTTTTTCCCCTTCCTAGCGTGCTACCAAATAATGGTCTGTCTGCTGTAGTTGACCAGAGCTATATCACAGAAAACTCCAACTGCAAATAATCACCAACATCTTTCCCATGTTACCCCACAAACGGAATCCCTCAAATGCTGTGGGGGTGAAATAGGCCCAAAATTGTGTACATAAGGGAGTAGTGTATTTCTTTCTGTTTCTTCCTTTCTTTCTTTAAAAAGTGAGAAAGAGAGAGAAAGAGAGAGTCCCGAGTTTGTAATACATCATCGTTGTGCAAGTAGTACCTGTGCGGTAACTATGTTGTGTAATGCATTTGTTTATACTACATGTACATCTATATTTTTCATACATGACCCACAAGTTGTGTGTCTGCATTGCGACAGATGGGAGTTCCCGAATGAACACCGGGAGATTATGTACATAGCATTGTGGGTAATGTAGGCATCATGTTTTATGTTCATTTCTGGTCAAATTAAGACAGATCTTTGTTCATGCTGTTGCCTTTACTTGTTTCAAGCAGTAAAATGACAGATATGTACATTTTTAATTCTGGAATATTTGGAGAAGCAAGGAAAGTGAATGTACTATGTTTAAACCATATACTAGTTTTGTATAGGAAAAGGTACTTGGGGTTTTATTTTGGGACCTAACAGAAGGTTGCTTGATGTATATATTTTGTCAAATTTATTGTTGACATACATTTAAAAAAAGTATTAATAAATTTTTTTTCCTGTGGAAATGCATTTGTGCGACTCGTCTTTGAAACCCTATTGTTAGCTGTAGATGAAATGTCGCTGTTTATCAACTCGGCGTATCCTTATATAATATAGCCTATTATATAACCTACAGTGTAAACACCGTGTAAATACGGCGTCAGTCACGTTTCATAGTCCTACCTTACTAACAGAGCAAGGTTTCCTCTTTTATGTTTTATATATTTTTATAGTGTGTGGCATTATATATATTTATTCATACTGTAATGATGTATGCTACAACAGCCGGCCCTAATCAGTAAGAGATACTACTCCGAATTAGTCTATTGTCAGCAACAGTCTAATAAACTGTACAGGGGAACACACCACTAGAGATCTATAGTCTTTACATTTTTACATTCATATCACAAATATTTGCAAATCATGACTACTTCATAAAATTAGTATCAAAGATAACTTCAAAAGTTAATTTCTATCAGTCCGATCAAAATTGCGCAACATTTAAGAACGCTTAGCGTTAAACGCCGCTTTAATTCTAAGATGAGTATTTGCGACTCAAACTTTTAAGACACGCTTGAGACATCCGGGGGCAGTCTAACATCTTAATTCAACCCTGCGTTGGCGGTCGAACCGGGGTAGAATTAGGTTAATTCCCGAGCGCATGGTCAGCCGTGTGTTTTCGCTCTCTCTCTCTCTCTATCGCAGGCGCGTTTACTTCCCCACCCCGCCGCGCCGGGAATAGGAGCCGACGTAATCACGTTGGCGATGCCTTGCCGCCTGTCACATGTACAGCCACACAGTGATCGCCTCTCCGCCTCTGATTGGCCGGCGCTCTAATGCGACGCACGCGGGGTGTCGGCGGCGCTCAGCTGTCCGCGAGCGTGGCAAACCAGCGTGGGCTGCCTCGTGTCACCTATTCAGCGCGTCAGTACGGTACAATAGGAAGTGTTTTTTTTCGTGATTTTCTATTGTATTTTCCTTTTTATATATAACACGCCAACAAGCACAGAAGCTGTTTGTATTAACAGGCCACTACTGCTGTGAATAGTCTACTGCTGACCGAGGCAGAGGCTCAGAAGTGTTCAAACCAGCTTGTAAACATCCGTGGGTTGATTGCCGAGTGATAAAACTGAGTTATTTCACAGCCTCGTGAGAAACATGTGATGGGTTCATATGTTATACTTGTCAGGCACACATGTGGGAGAGCAAGACACAATTAAAATAAGATTCTCATTCTGTGTTTTTAAAATATATTTAGTGTTCATGTTCTTCAGGATAGAATGTTAGTGGGCAGTCTTTCTTTCAATACTGTTTGAAGAGAAAAACAAGCACAAAACCACCTAAAAAATCAGGCCTTATTTAAGTAAATACTACACACCTACAAAGGTTTACAATAAAAAGTGTTGGTTCATATGTAGGATAAACTAGTCACCACAAAACACTGTAAAACGACAACTTAATGACAACTAGTAACTATCTCACCACTGTTAGTACCAGCATTAGAGACTTGGCAGATCAGTACTAATTGAAATGTAGTTGGAGGGCCATCTTGTGGACAAACGTGGCACTGCAGACTTGTCACAATCTTGAACATGCGGGCTTATGAGATTTGTTCAGCTTCAATGTAGCTTTCTAAGCGGATTGTTCGTTCCTCCCACAACATGGTCTGAATATTCAGACCAGGCCGGGAGGAGATTTAGGATTAGATTTCCCTGCTCCGACACCTGAACACAGATCTGATAAGCTCAAAGAAAACAATGGTAGTTTCCAGAAGCAGAGCTTGTGGACTTGCTTGCTAACACATAGGCCTACCTTGTTTCTGTGTCCAGCCCCTGCAGAATTGAAGATTCATTATCAAGACTGTTTTGTAATATTATTGTTAAAGTAATAATTGCTGTAATAAACATATTTTTGCAAAGCTGTACAGCTTCTAAAATGAATTTATTTTCAACTGAATTACCAGCATTTAGTGTTTATTAGTGGTCAACTAAACATAATGCTTTCTCTATATATAATAACTGTAAGTGACTTCATTAACTGGTTTTATTTTTACTGAGGGGTAGTATTTATGTTTTGTTGTGTTGAAATCTTAAAAATCATCTTAAATCTGAAATTGCTATTCGTTTTAGATTAACAAACTATAAGTTCAATCTCTGGGTTTTGGCTCTTCCGTATAAATGTTCAGAGGCCCCAGTAAACTATCTTGGGCTGTATTTCTCAGTTATTATCCTGGGAACCAGAGTTATCTCACATTCCATACGTGTCCCTGTCACTGTCACCTCATCTCACCAAGCCCTCTGCTAATAAACTGGTTAGATTAATCACATATATTAATCACATATCATTCATCCATCTGAATGCATGTTTGGTGCTCTTGATCTCCATGAGCAAGAATTGAGAAGCAAAGATTGCAATAGTCAGTGGCTGGTAGAGCAGATGATGTCGGCCTTATCGTCTACTGCCCTCTGCAGGAGGGAAAGTGTACTGCCATTGTCAAATGGTCTGATGTAGGCTGTTTTGTATCAGACAACTCAGCTACTTGATTCCCGGTTGTCATTTACACTGCACATTTGCGGTTTGCTTTGGTGATCTGAACATATAACGTTCAGACTGCTTTATAAGAGTCAAAAACACACAAGTTTAAAAGTGAAAGACCCACATGTTTAAAAAAAATGTTCGAGCTCGACACAGTGTATAATAACGTCTGTACCATAAGCACGGGTCTTAGAAACAGAGGCAAAACACCAACTGTTGATATTGTAAGCAACTCCTGCGTTTTAGTTAAAGGTTCTCGTATATTATAAATAACTTTCTACTTGTGAACACATGATCGCATCAGCAGTCAGCAGATAATAACAACGCCCACCCTCGTGATTTTTAGGCATGTATTATATTTTGTCCAGCGCCTTCACGCAGCGTGGCTGTCTTCACGCCTGACTTCGCTGTAAAACTTCATGGTCATTTGATCCCACGCACTTCCGGTGTCTGCGCGCTTGTCAAATTTCAGTGCGACGCCGAGGGAGACGAGCGCTTAACGAACTCGAGCTTTTAACGAACTCTCGAGCGCTTAACGAATTCGAACGTTTAACGAACTCGAGCGTTTAACGAACTCTTGAGGGCTTTTGACAAGTCTCGCCTGCCCAGCAAAAATGTTGGCCCTTATCAACAGGCTCTTGGACTGGTTTAGGTCGCTCTTTTGGAAAGAAGAGATGGAGCTCACCCTCGTAGGTCTACAGTATTCTGGAAAGACCACCTTCGTCAACGTAATAGCGGTGAGTCGCTAGCCAGCCGGCTAGCTGCTTATTGGGAAGCTAGCATGCTAACTTAGTTTGCTAGCTCCCTGTACATTTATTTATTATCATTCTTCGAGTACTTTCGCACTAATCACTGTTATTGCCTGTCGGCCAATACAGTGTGCTGATGTATTGATATTTGGTTCGTTTCGTTGATGTATTGGTACCAGCCCGGCGCTGCAGAGCTCATAGGTGGAGGTCGTTTTGAGGTACTGCTGACTAGCTCGCTAGTTAGAAGTGCAAGTGGACATCAAACTAGCGCAGTAAACCCTTAATTTTAAGGGGGAATTGCCATTGATTTGACTGATTCTGGCACTGATTCTAGCTGGATAGGCAGTATTTAGACTAACGTTGACTACATTTCAACACACACAAGAGTAGTGTTCTCTTTGCTTACTCATTTGACAGGTGCCATAACATTCACAGCATGTACAGGCGAACTGAAGCTTCACCACGTCGTTGGTTTCAACAAAATACGTCCAGTTATATTCTGACCTTCTTTATCACGCTAGCTAAATAATTCCAGGGACCATGATTGCGATTTATTCGGCCTTAACATCTAGCTAGGTCAGGGTTGGGTTAAACGTTAGTTTAGGGTTAGGGTTGGGTTTAGGTTAGGGTCTGTTCAAATCACGGTTTGATTTTCTGTGCTTTTGTAGCACTGTGCGACGAGGCAGTTGAGTACATTTGAGTTTCTTCTGATTCAAACTGAATTAAGCGATATGCAGTCTTCTAACTGATATAAGACTACTTCATATTGGCAAATTTAGAGTTAATCCTGTGTCATGTAGCTACACAAGATGTGGAGGCAGGGTGGTAATTGATAGTTTTTGTTTTTAAGGAAGGAGGCAATTTCTTTCATTAGAAAAGCATGCTATTAGGAATGCTCATTGTCAAACAAATGCTCGGTACTGTTCTGATCTTTTATGTCAAGCCTTTTTGTTAATTGTGTTCCTTTTATTGTAAAGCACCACTGAGTCATTGAGTCATCACTACAAAAAAGTGATTTTGAATATCATATTCTTATATTTAAATATAAATATAATATAAAACATACATATTCCCCACACCCACTCTAGTGGAATACAAAAAATAGTGACATCTCTTAAAGCAGAGCCTGAGTAGTTTGTAAAATGCACATTACTATGCACATTTATAGTTAGCACATTAGTGCACATGCACCTGCAACCATCATCAGAGCCTTTGGAGTAATTATAAGTGGCTTTGGGGCTTTTAGCACATTTTTACAGCAAAACTGATCTATAGGTAAATATAAGGTTGGCATATACAAGGCTGACTGACCCATCATAAGGCTATGCAGAGGTCAAGCTGTCTTTTGACTTAAAAAAAACTTTTCACATGTCATTTAATAACCTATGAGATTATTCAGACCAAGCCAGTGGTGGTGATATGGTCTGAAGAACGTCGCGTCAGCAAGACATTTGACTTGTAATGTTCTGCTCCATGCCTTGCAAGCCTGTGTAGTCATTGGTATTTATTGCTGATTCACAGCCGAGAGCGTTCCACAGGCCTGCCGACAACAATAACGATGTCGCAGAATGATTCAGTGTGCCCACTTTGGTGCGGTTATTGATCGTGTGAGTGTGCGGGAGAGTGTGGCGATAACTTGTTTTGTGTTCTTGGGAAGCCATCGAGAGAGCCGGTCACTGAGTTCAGCCGCTTGCCGACGAGGTTGAGGGTGGTGGGTGTGGCTACAAGGTCACGAAGTGTCCCATTTTTCTTCTTCAGTACAGTGACTTGATGTCAGGCCAACAGACATGACAAGAAGTCTTTGATTCCTGCCAGAACCCTAACCCTCAAAACATCCTCCTTCACACTCACTGGCACAGCCATGTCGTGCTTTGCCTTTCCTCAAACCTCTCTCCAGTCCCATGTCTGAGGGAGAATGGCTGTAGTGGTGTGAGTTTGGCACTGGGCCTGGGAGTCTGCCTCACTGGCAGAAGGGCACTTGGGGGCAGTGCAGAGAACAATTATCAAGGACAGAGACTACAAATCCCAAGCAGCTTTCTAGACTGATCTGGACTACTAACTGCTCTATGGGAGACATCTCTGGTCCACCAGTCCATGCTGCCACAGTGCGGCGGGTCCAATGTGCTTGGCTCGTTGGATTTCTGTGCTGGGGATTATCACGAGAGAACCGTCTTGTTTCCCTTAATTTTTCCCAGCTGAATAGTTCATGGGATTATGGGCAAGGTTTTTTTTTACTTTAAAAGCTCCTCCCAATAAAGGAGGAGTGTCTAGACTTGCTCCAGGCGTTACTCCCTGTGCAGTTTCGTTCTGCCCTCTTCCTCCAAGCCTCTTGGAGCTTCTCCGTTTTGCAATATTTGATTTCAGATCACAGGTCTTCTAAGACCTTTTGGGCGTACGCGTGTGGAAGGAATGTGAATGTCCTTTCATGGCAGTAGCGTTGAGTGTT
Organism: Brachyhypopomus gauderio; assembly: GCF_052324685.1. NCBI lineage: Eukaryota > Metazoa > Chordata > Actinopteri > Gymnotiformes > Hypopomidae > Brachyhypopomus > Brachyhypopomus gauderio. The sequence goes on along the minus strand of NC_135211.1, from coordinate 22,911,501 downwards.
GCCTTAGATTTAGAGCTTGAACCTGCAGCCACATCCATCTTGGGCTTGGCCTCTTTCAAACAAGTTAGTTTATGATGGCCCAAAACTAGAGTTGCTAGCTAACATTTACGCCTTGGGAGACATCAGACTAACTGGTAGCACTGGTTTCCATTCAGCGCGTGTATGCTAGCATTGTTTTAAAACCATTACCTCATACATTGATGAGTCACATGACTCCATGGACATGGTGTTTTTTGTGGAATGATGTTGCTTTGGCTTGTTAGAGGTGCTCTCCAGAATTTGGAGAGCTAGTTGCTGGGGTGTTGGAATCTGAGATGGCTCTTTCTGGTTGCAGGGCTTCTGCAATACAGGTTGTGTACCTACTCACTGTAATATCTGGGGGCATTAGCTGTGTACATATTTAAATACGGCCTCCACCCTTGGATGGACACTCGCGCGCGCGCGCACACACACACACCCATGCACACACCCATGCACACACACCTGGCTCACAGGAAGAGGAAGGTTGCATTCCACTAGCTTGCATTCTCTCTCTCTTTGCCTAGAATTAATCAATACATCTGGGTTCCATTTTTCATGCCTACGGTAGATAATTTCAGAATCTTGAATGCCAAATCTTGAATGAACTCCAGCTGGGAGTGAATTAATAAATATTTAGATTATATATTTTTATAACTTAAATATTTACATGAACTTGCATGCAAAGTGCAGCTGCATACTGGAGCCATCAACCTACCCAGGAAAACATCACAGGATGTAGGCCTAGTTGTCTGACTGTATACTGTCTTACGGCTCCTACTGCTGGATGGTTTTCACAACTGATTTGGTTCATTCAGATATGCTCAAATGTTTCAGTGCTATTCTTTTGTGATAGTCCAGATTGTAGGCCTACATCTTTTCAGATCCATATATTGTATTGCTGAAATGTCCATGTTCAAGCAATATGAATGAAAACAGCCTGTCTAACTGGATCCACGACATTTCCTACACAGCTATCGAGTCCATATACTCACACAGGCGAAACACTGCCAGGGTAGTCATACAGGGTAGTCATACAGCACTGTGCTGAGTGCTGCTCTGTTTGTGGTATAAATTTACTTGTATAAGGACTTTTGCTCTTTTGATAGCTAATGAGGTCTGGGAACATAACCCATAACCCATTTAGTTTTCCTTATGTGAAAAGACTGTTGATGTCTTGTTTGAAGTTAGAGGTACCTGGAAGCATGTTGTACCTAAAGAAAATGTGTTTCTTACGTTGAATAATTACATTGCTCAGCCTGATTCTGATTATTTAAGGGGTTCTCAAAGGAGCAGTCAGCCAATTTTGCCATCATAAAGTTGCAAACAATATTTATGAAAACAACTAAATCAGTTAAATCAGACTAAATCATAACCAAAGTTTAGCTAACTGAAAATAATGTGGTTTGCTTCCAAATTTTGTAGGCTATACCTAAAATAATGGAATTCATTGCCAACGATGACCACTCATTCACTTTCGTTCCCAAAGTTGGACTTCGAAGCCTAGTAGAGCATACAGTGTCGGAGCACACACACGGCCCTAGAGACACGGTCATATAGACAGACTCAACAACACACAAAAAAATTTCTCGGTTTTGATTTTCTGTTCCGTGTGTCCTGAATTTCGTTTTCGGTTTCAGCCAAGAATCTTCATTTCGGCGCATCACTATCAAGTGACTTGGTAGTCCTGAAATGAACCTGTTTATGCTCCACAGAATGGGAGGCAGTCATGTTTCATCTGAGAAAAACGACTTATTGACTTACTCTTTTCTTCTTTTTTTGAGATCTTTGAAAGAAAGCGTTGTTTACACTGTGGTTGCTTAAGATGCTTACTATTTTCAGCACACTTTCCAAAACCCATTCCAATAAAAACACATAGTTTTCTTTGTATTATCTAACAAGTAAATACGATATTAAACCGAGAGACCTCTATCTCCCACAAACCCTTCACTGTTGATCTGCCCCTCCAGTTATTTTAAGTGGTACACACACACACACACAGGAGATGTTCTCTCTCTTCTGGGCTTGCTTGTTAATCTGCATTGATGCTTAATTTACAGATTTTAATCTGCACAGCAAGGGCCATGAGCAGCAGCAATTTTGATGTGTTTGCAGTTTGGATGAGGTGTCTGACCGTGTGGAAAAACCAACCGCTGGGCTCAGTGTGATCGATCTGCAAAAAAACCCCAAAACCCTTCCAGGAGTGTTTGTAGTGCTGTGTGATGGAGCCCCAGCATCTCTGCACTCAGCCAACAGTGAGGGCTCAGCCCTCGCATCCTTAGTTCCTCCCTCTTCCCTTCTTCCTCTTGTCTGTTCCTCTCGTCTGTCCCTTCCATGGTTCTGTAACGTTGGTCACGCACGTGCCAGCCTCCCAGTGTTATGTTGAATGCACAGAAATGCTTAAGTGTTGCGTCCGCACCATTAAATCACTATTTGAGGAAAACTATTAAACTCTCTGTCTGTCTGTTCATCTATCTGTCTGCAGTCGGGCGAGTTCAGTGAAGATATGATTCCTACTGTGGGCTTCAATATGAGGAAGGTCACTAAAGGCAACGTCACGATAAAGGTAGTCTTCCTCCCCGTGGCGTTGGGCCATCTCCACGCTGGGCTCCACGATTTCTATTTTGCTAACATTTGAACAATAACGGGTATTTTTCTATATACCGGTATATAATTTGAAAATCCGCTTTGTCTGCATTTCAGTTTGTTTAGTCATCCGGGCAAAGATCTACATCATTTGTCATAATTTACAGAGACTGTTGTGTTCTTGAGCCTGAAGTCTTCTGTGTGTTGTGTGTGTAGATCTGGGATATAGGAGGACAACCTCGCTTCAGGAGCATGTGGGAACGATACTGTCGAGGGGTCAACGCTATAGTGTGAGTGTGTGGGCAGGCAAACCGCATTCTGTGATTGGACCAGCTGACACCTGAGTCTCATTACCTGAACACTATTCATTTCATATGGAAATGGTGTGTTGACCTGCACGTTTGTGTGTTGTTGATTTGTTTGTTTCTCTTCTCAGGTACATGGTGGACGCTGCTGACCGTGATAAGATCGAGCCCTCCAGAAATGAACTGCACAATCTGTTAGACAAACCTCAGCTTCAAGGCATTCCTGTATGAAGGGTTCTTTAAAAAATCATATGATAAAAATCATAATGATATGCTAAAAGATTGCTTTTGTGGCTAACGATAATGTCTAAAGAGATGAAAATTATAATTATGTGGAATTCAAAGATGTTTAGCTTGTAATGTCAATTCAGAAATCATTCAGTTCTTCCACTGCTGGCTTAGACGGATGTTACCCAACATGTAATCGGACCTAAATCACATTTATATTAGGGATGCACCGATTCACGTTTTTCACTTCCGATACCGATTCAGATATCTGAGGCTTAGTATCGGCCGATACCGATCTGATAGAGTAAAACAGTGCTGAATCGACTTAAAACATTTATATATTTTTTTTACACAGACATACTGAATTACAAGTTTATTGAAAACTCTGCACAACAGTATAGCACACTTAAACACACACAAAAATATGTAAAAACAACACAACTTGAATTTGTTCAGTCAGTGCAATTATGAATATAGCATTTAGTGTAAAATAAATAATACCAAAGAACCTGAAACTGACAAAAACAATAGGTTCCCAACTTTGGTCAAACATGGGAAAAAATAAACTGCAAGAAACCTTTGAAATGGTTCAAGAATTCTAAATATAATTTAAAATAAATAAAGAGATGAAATAAGAGAATCAGCAATACCTATGCGGCTAGTTTGATAGCGCAGACAGCGCAGCGAGTTGAGTGCGCGTATGGAATATTGTTTTTTTAGCTTTCTGCCGTAGACCGACTCAGACCACTACTCTTTATTTTATCTTTATTTTATTTATGTAAGTATTCAATGAGCTTTGGACAACTCACCAGTTCATGTATGAACAGTCAAGTAGTACTGGAGCCCAGGTTTATTTTGGTCAACCAGCAAATAAACGGACTAAGTGGAATACCACCAGCGCAAGTACGAGTCAGTGATTCACCTCTCCTCCGTGTTTCACTCGCCTGTTAACTGTCCAAATTCACTTCTATCTGGGACAGAGTGGATATTTAAGGTTGAACTAACTCCGAAAAGCGTTACAAGCATAGAATTAGACGGAAAAGATCTGTTTTTATGGATCGGTCACATTGTCACCGATACCCGATCTAGAATTTTTTTCCAATATTGGGAGCGATACAGATATTAATATCAGAATCGGTGCATCCCTAATTTATATGCTAAAGTGGCTTAACGCAGTGTACATGCAGATGATCAGTATTTGTGTCTGACAGGCTGTGTCCTGGTCTGCTTTTCCATCTTGTTCAGGTTCTTGTCTTGGGTAACAAGAGAGACCTCCCCAACGCTCTGGATGAGAAACAGCTCATTGAGAAAATGTGAGTTTCTCTTTTGTCCACTTACGAAACGGAAAAAAAACCAAAACATGCCATATTTGTCAATTGTGATTTTCACCTCAATCGAAATTTGTCATTCGCATTTACCCATCTGTGCAGTTAGAACACACACACTAGTGATTACTAGGGGGCTGTGGTGCACACATGCCCAGAGCGGTGGGCAGCCCTAGCCCAACGCCCAGGGAGCAGTTGGGGTTAGGTGCCTTGCGCAAGGCCTCAGGCCTGGGAATCAAACCCACGACCCTCCGGTCACAAGACCGGTTCCCTTACCACCAGACCATGACTGCCCCAGCTATTTGGTTCTAATTTAGTGCAATTCAGACATCAAAAGCTGCAACAGTTGGACTGTAGTGATATGCAGGTGTATAGTTGTAGGATAATGTCTATGGTTTTCTCCTGTTTAGATTTTTTACTATGAATAAAACTAGATGTAATGTACGATAATGGCAGTGATGTTCAATCTGTAATTCTCTTATATTCTTAACTGGCTTACAAAGGTAATGGCCACCCAGGGAGGTGTGTGTATGTGTGTGTGTATATATATATATATATATATAATATTCCTGGGGCTGCAGTTACACTAAGTCGGTCAACCCCCCTGCCAGACCTCGCCATGTCATTCGTTTGAAGCAGCCTGACCGTGTGCCCGGCATCACTGGACAGATGATGTCTGATCTTACTCTGTTTCCTTTCAGGAACTTACCGGCTATTCAGGATCGAGAAATCTGTTGCTACTCTGTCTCGTGTAAAGAGAAGGACAATATAGGTGATTATGATGGAGTCCCTCACTACCATCATGGGGAATGGATTTCCTAGCACACTGCGGCACTGTGATATTAGCGCTGGTCCTTTAGATTGGGGTCACTTGTACTTTTATAACGACAGTTTAGTGTGGTGGCTTGTGGTGTTTGGCTTTTCACTGTGTCGTATGAGGCAGTGCAAATTGGTGCCTAGCGATGTAATGAGGAAATCAATATGCTGAATCATGGACTCCCACAAAATAAAATAGCGAGACACACACACAAAGGTTAGTGAGTTAATGAGCCTGGGTAGCCTGATGTGTTTAAAGTGCAGTGGAGACTTCATCTGAGCCTGGCTTTGCTAATAAATCATTGCTCGGTGCATTTCAGTCGGTCATGCTAATGTAACTGCTTTTAAATCCTTCCAGAAATGAATGGTTTTGGAATTCTTAGTGTTCTAGAATAAACTACTACTAGATTTGAGTTCATACTATTGTCACATCAAATTGAAATACCAAACGTATTGCTATGCTGTTACATACTAGTTACGTACTGCTAATTATTTCCCTCTGTGTAATGTATTAATATAGGATATATACAAGTGTTAGAAAGGTTGGTTTTACTTAAACCAGGAATGTTGAACATGCCTAAAACACCCCCCCCTCCCTTTTTTTCCCCTCTTTGCCACTCTCAGATATCACTCTGCAGTGGCTAATTCAGCACTCTAAGTCTCGGAGAAGTTGAGAAGGCTCATTCCAGACCCTCCTCCCTACCCTGCAGACGAGACCCCAGCCCCCAGCTGTGCCCATGGCCACACCCTGGCCCAACATGCAGCTTCCAGCTCTCACCCTGAAACCCAGCGCCTCGTCCAAGTCCTGGCCCAGCCCCGCCTTTTTGGACCAGCGCCCTCCCACGGCAGAGGTTTGACCTCTGGCCTGGCCCAGCACATGGCCCTTCACATCCTAGCCCAGAACAGCCATTCCCAACTCTGCCATGGACCTCAGTACCAAACCCTACACTAAGCCGCAACACCATCCGCTTCGAGGCCAGGACTCCTGGCCCGCCCAGTAATTATAATCTCAACTCTGTCTGCCTGCTGGACGACTGCATGCATTGCCCACTGTACGAATCACATGTTCTCACATTTTAGGGTACTCTTCTCTTCAAATAAGTTGTTGGGGACAGTATGCAGTCCGGTCAGGTGAGGTAGTCAACCCAGATCACTCTCCTGCTCACTGAATCAAACCCTGTCAGCGAGCTGTCAGCATCTGCCTCCCTGCGAGGGCCATTTAAGAGCTGTGTAATGTTGATCTCTTCTTCAAGCCCTTCGAAACGAGGCACTGCCTTCTGTGATAATGATCTTGTAACCTGTGATTAGCATTACAGACAACCAGAGGTTCAGAACAAATGTGCTAGTGTGCCCGACATGTCTGGTGCTGTACCTGCACATACTGTAAAGCTCTGGACGTCATCGTTGATGATGGGTAAACAGAACAACCAAGAGCAGTGACTATTATGGAAGAATATTCTCTATATCAATATGAATGAGTGTAGTGTGTGACCAACAATTTGATTGAACTGGTGTTAGAAATTAGGTGGCTTTACTGTTCACCAGAGGTTAAGTCTGCTACTTTGGTGTGGGATGGAGTTTAACCATTGACTGTATATATATATAAGTGGACTGGACGACGCGAGTGAAAAGTGAAGCCTCCGTGAGTCAGCTGCCCTCTAGTGGCTGGCTGCAGTACAACTTTTAACCCCGCCCATTCCCATGTAAGTGAACGGGCCGGACGAGAGACTTTGAATTTTTATTACACGTAAAATAAGTTTTTTGAGCAATATGTTGTCAATTCTATAACACCCCATTGCGTTAGTATCTCTCCCAGTGTTTTTCTCTATGATAAACAGATTTTATAGAAGTTATTAAGTGTTATTTAAAGGGGTGTGGTGATAATGTGATTGACAGTTAATAGGTGCGTTGGTTGACCACTAATACCAGACGCTCAAATGTGAACGTGCTCAACATCAAAGCTCTCGACAGCAGTATTAAAACCTTTTACGTTTGTTTATTTTGTAAAACGTCAAAAGTTTCTATACAGGTGGGCGTATCCTAACGAATGTCGGGGCGGAGATACGATCTCTGGCGGAGATACTGTCCTGCCTACCGGTTCTAATGCGCATGCTCTGGCTCCAATTTTCAAGATGGCAGCGTCCGTGCGGCCATCTTGGTGGCTTCAAAAACTCACAATGGGAGTCAACGGTGACGTACCGTCCATTATATATACAGTCAATGAGTTTAACACGCGTCACTTGTATTCCAGAGGCAAGATCGCGTTGAAGTTCTGTTAAAGAAAACCACGGCCTGAGACCCGTTTGTAGGTGTCTGGTCTTCAGGCTCTGTACCGCAGTAAGACATCAAGATTACACTAGGAACAACTGTACAGTAAGACCTTTATTATGTAGAATTCAAGGTTTCCTTTTGGAATTCAGCCATTTCCCAAATATATAATCCTGTTTGGCAGGTAGCTGGTTTTTGAGGAAGTCTCCATCCGGTAACAGTTTATGTTGTGTGCAGGTCAGCCTTAGGGACTCACTATGGGGTCATGACCTCTGAGCATAGTTATGCAGTTATACTTAAACGTGTAGTAATCTTCATCTGTAAAGTTAGTGCCTTCACAATCCTTTATTTATTTTTGAAAACCTCTTTAATCTCAAAGGTCAAAGGGCGCCACTAAAACTAAACCCCACCACTGCCTCAAATCACTTGGGCTTCAGCTGTTTTCAGTTTGATGTGCCAGGACCTTGCATGTGAACACACACCGCTACACCCATATGTGAACATACACCACTACACCCTTACACAGGTGATTAATCAGATACACAGTCTGCACAGCCACTGCATTATGACACAAGTGTGATTAAATTCACAACTCGAGTCCTTGTTCATGGCATGGATGGTGTTTTGCTTGGGGTGGCATATTTAATCTAGGAGTACAGTGCCATGTTTTCCAGGCACCCAACACTGTGGGGCTCGTATGGCAGATTGTTCAAGCTGCTCTGAGCAGTGGCACTGTGTGTACAGCAGTGTGTACAGTGCACTTCAGAAACACGGGCAGCAGGCTCCTCCCCTCACCTCATTTGGCCTGTCTGTCCTCATAAATTACTCCATCGCGCTTCCTCGCCTCTTCATCCCACCACCATCATCTTCTGCAAGCTGTCCCCGCCTCCCTCTTGCACAGCTCACATTGGTCTGTGCACCGCTGGTGGCTCCGCCCCTTCCTCCTTTTCGTTTCTGCCCTTTTGAGACCATCACTCCTCCCCTTTTTGCTCGACTCCTCCACCTCCCCCACCTGTGCTTCCTGCTAACCCTGACCCAGAAGGGGAGGAGTCTGGCTTGTCTAAGCTTGAGTTTACATGGGGGTGGGATCATTGTTCCCTGCAGATATTTAAGTGCCTTCTGTTGTTGTTTTTTTTTTTTTTTTTCCTTCTGGATCCAAACCACCAAAATCACACACACGATTCATAACAAAAATACAGAACAGAACGGAAGCGATTTCAGAGGTGGTGAATATGAGAGATGGATGGTGTGCTGGTCTGTGACATCTCACTGTGGTGTGTAAGAGCAAAGCCTTCACTTCCTGTAGTGAATGTAGTGAAGGGAGAGACCTTGCGGCCGGTGCTGGGAACGACCCGAATGGAGGAACTTCCACTTGAATTTCACGACAGGCAGTGCGGAGGACTGTCGTGTTCAGTCCCACTCAGGACGCTGTGTCCTGAACACATCCTGAGAGCCAGCTCCCATAGGCTGACGGTTGAACTGAACTAGACATGATTAAAGGAGGGAAGCCTGGAGTACTGGTGCACCGTTGGCTTTGCGCCCTCCCCTTCCACCACACTACTCACCAGCTTGGAGTGCGCATGGCTGACACTCGCAGGCACGGCTTGCAGGCGCAGGTGCTTAGAGAGTGAGGCGTCCCTCAGACCTGCTAGCTAAGATGAGCTTTCCATACGTGCGTGTGGGATTTTACGCTTTCACATGAGTGTCGAGTTTTTATCTGCGTCTCAGTAAGCATTACTTGCTCACGAGTGCTGTTGTGTAGGCTTTATAAATGCTTATGTGCTTGGTTTCCATAAGCGATGATTATATTTGACTTATTACTAAGTTATCGGTTCCTTTTACGTGTTTAAGTACGGCTGCTGTAATGAAATGTTACCCTTAATGGTTTCCGGGCAGGTGATAAAGCAACAACACAACCTGACCATCAGCCAGAATAGCCACTTGCTGCACAGCTCTTTAGTGAGCATATGTAAATAGGCATAAACACCTGATGTGTGTAACTGAATGTGCACAATGTTTGTACAATGCAGAGTGAAGTTCTTGTTAGCCAGAGTCATCTACCTGTAATTATCCTGTCATTTTACAGCACCCTGCAAATCTTTCATTCTGTAACTAGGCTAATGGCACACAGGAACTAAACATTTTGAGAGGTGTGTACAGAACTTATTATTTTGATCCGGATCAATTGTTGCTTGAGTCGCTATTGTATAAAAGGTGAAATCTGGTTTCTATGATTCTGCATTAAATGACGTGGTCTTTGATTACAAAGCGTCTGATTGTAGCGTGTCTCATGCTTTCCCTCCATTTTTTTCACTCCTTATCAGTGAAAAATGAGTTGATGCCTTAGTGAATCTGCAGACCCACCCACTAATCATGGCAAATGAGGTCGGGCTTTACCATAACAGCCACCCCTGCTAAAATGTCCTGCACATGGATTTACCTCGTCTTCCCCGAACTTGCTGGCTTTGCTGCTGTTTTGACCGTTGCAGATTGTCACTTCAGTAGGACAATGTTCGATTGCTTTAAACCCCCACCCTCCCCCCTTAAACTACCTCGGAATATAATGCGGTAATAACGTCTCATAACTAGCTATGTGATGTGTTCTTTTAGATGTTTAAAGCTTGTTTGCTTTCCTTGAAGGGTTAACTAGTGTGTGTTGTTTAAGTGTATTTATTATGTTCTGCTTGCGGAGGGTTTCTCCTCCTTGTAGCAGGTATTCACTGATCCAGTGAATCTCTGTCTCTTACCCCAGTCCTGACTTTCTCTCTTTTTACTGCAAACAAATCTTCCACCATCTGCAAATCTCATTTCCAACATCACGCTTTGTGGCCTCGGTGCACAGCACCTGGAAGTGATGAATGAAAACAGGAAAGAAGGGATATGGTGTTCACACCTCCACCTCGCACTCTCATTCCCCCCTCTCCCCGCTGCTGTTGTCTACTCAGTGGTCGTCGTGTAGGGGCCAAGTTGCTCACTCCAAAGGCAGCAGGACTAGGGCCAAAGCTCAATCCTTCCTGTACCCTCCACCTATCAACACTAAGGCCTAACAATGACACTCTTTTGGCATGGGCAAAATGGACATGTTAATTTGCTGACTTTGTAAATAAGTAAAGAAACATTTTTATTCACATGAACGCTCTCCTCTGTGTGTCTTGCATTAATAATTTTCTCTGTTATTGCTAATTAAAATTGTTTTTTAGGGGGATTTTGTTGTGGCATTTATTTATTTTTTTTGCTCGAAGGTGTGTGTGTGTTCTTAGAACACAGTTAAAATTCTGCCAGCGTCATTCTAACTGGATCCAGTTACTTTTCATTATGTGCTATTCCCAGTGGTAGCCAATCAGATGTATTTGTATGCAATACTATCAAAATAATACATGGTCACACACTTGTAAATGTGCCATATTTTGTCAATTGTGATTTTTCACCGCAATCGAAATTTGTCCTCCGCATTTTACCCATCTGTGCAGTTAGAACACACACACACACACACTAGTGATTACTAGGGGGATCACACGTGCCCAGAGCGGTGCCCAGGGGGGCAGTTGGGGTTAGGTGCCTTGCTCAAGGGCACCTCAGTCATGGCCGCAGGTCTGGGAATCAAACCCACAACCCTCCAGTCACAAGACCAGTTCCCTATCACCAGGCCATGACTTCCAGAGAATTACCCATTGCAGGAAACAAACTTTAGGTTTAGTTTCCTCCACACATTATTTTCATGCTGTCAAGTTTGTTTTTGACCCTGCAGATACTACGCAGTAATTCTCTCCTATGTGCCTAGTGGTCATTTTTTTCTTTTTCTCCTGCAGTGTATAATTCAGCCACATGGTGGCAGCAGTGTATCGTGGGCCAAGGAGCGCATTGTGAACGCTTGTCCGACCTCAGTTGTGTGTATAAAGAGTGACATGATGTTATGGAGAAATGTACAAGACCTTCTGGCTTGATTGTTTGTACATGGTTCAATAGAAAACATATATAACTGCTCAAAAAAAGTTAGGAATTGTAAAGGATTGAGTCCATTCCTCTGAATTGAAGTGAGGACAGCAAGACCACCCCCACAAAAGCAGTGGGTTTTTACAGCTGGGGGCCTTCCTGCCTGATATTTCTCTTCCACTGTAGTGGAAATATATGTAGGCGTCCTTTGTCTCCCAGCACAGTCTCGAGAGCCCAGAGGAGATAGCAAGACATGGCCATTACACCAGGAGAGCAGGACATGGGCCATAGAGGGCTGCTGACCCAGGAGCAGGACTGGTGTCTGCTCCTGTGTGTGAGGAGGAACAGGGGAGGTGCTGCCAGAGTCCTGCACCAGCCCTACACATGCACAATCGCTTCACCAGCCCTACACATGCACAATCGCTTCACCAGCCCTACACATGCACAATCGCTTCACCAACCCTACACATGCACAATCGCTTCACCAACCCTACACATGCACAATCGCTTCACCAGCCCTACACATGCACAATCGCTTCACCAGCCCTACACATGCACAATCCCTTCACCAGCCCTACACATGCACAATCCCTTCACCAACCCTACACATGCACAATCGCTTCACCAGCCCTACACATGCACAATCGCTTCACCAGCCCTACACATGCACAATCGCTTCACCAGCCCTACACATGCACAAGCGCTTCACCAACCCTACACATGCACAAGCGCTTCACAAGCCCTACACGAGCGCCTTGTGTGGATGATTTTTAACAAACTGTTAAGCAGAACCCATGAGGGTCTGGGAGAAGATTCCAGGAATGAAACTAGTGTATTCTAAAAGATGCAGAGATATTAAAACGTTCAGGTGAAGTGGCAAAAAAAAGTTGCAGTGTTGTACACAAATATCTGATGAATGACACTGTTCCAATTCAAAAAAATCTTACGTACACAGTAATTCTATACCACCTCTCGTGTGTGTAAGTGGGAGAGAGAGAGAAAGACCCAGAGTGACAGCCCCACAACTGGGCGATGGTGTCAGGCCTCTTCTGTTCACACACGCCCAAATCTACTCCTCGGCTGATTTCCGGACTTTTATAGAATGAATGGGGTGTGAGTGTCGTGCACAAACCTCCCCATGTCTCACTATCTCCATTTTAATAACAGTCGTAATAATAACCCCTCCATCTCCCTCCATGTGTACTCCTCTCGTGGCCTGTATAAGTCTTTTGTCCTCATCTTGCGTGTTCCTGAACTAATGTTAAAGGAATTCTCCATACAAACACGCTTGCATAAGAGTGAACAGGATCTAGCAGGGACTGCTTGTTCTTGGGTGTCGTTTACTGTTAGATGCGGGCAAAATGTTCCTTTTCCTGATCTGTGTCCTGAGCCAATAGATCCTGCACCACCTCTGAGTCTGCAGAGTTGTGGTCCTCCTCCATTGCGTGCTTTGAGTCGTCCTTCTTGTTCTGCGCTCGTTCCTGCACCATGTTCGCCGGCCTCTGGGACGGATCTCTCTGAAGATGATCCCTTTAATGTTTACCCATCCGTCCTTCCCTGCAGGCACAGGCCCCGTGTTTCTCCAAACTTCTCCGCAGGTGGTCCGGACCCTCCCGTGCCGGGCGTAATCGAAAGCAGCTAACCCCGATGCTCGGACGTTCCTGGGGAACTTTGCTTGCTGGATCAGATGTGTTCGATTAGGGCTGCAGCTAAACTTTACAGGCCCAGTGGATCTTCTGAAGACGCCTGGAGGTAGATGCAAGGCACAGATGAGAGCTGACAGCATGAGTTTAGACGTTTATTTATTTACTTCTTTAAAGCTGTGGACCAGCTCTGCTTATATACTGATCTAGCCATAGCAACCCAGCCTTCGTGAATTCAGCTAAGGCTTAACTTTAGCTGAGCCACATTTGAAACAATAGTTTGTCCTATGAGGGCTTTCCAAATCCATGACCCCGCCCCTTACTCCCAGCAAGATCATGACCCATTTAGCTTTCATTTCACACACCTAGGATTTCGTTGAATTGCTTTGGACCTTAAACATTAAGGACTGGAGCGTCTTAAACATTGCGGAGGTCTTGCAGACGTTTTTGTCCCCTAAAATGCCGTGCTTGGTCATAATGAACTATAGCGCGGGCATGTAGAAAGCTGTAATTAACCCTGCGATACGGCAACGGCTTTACCAACAGCACGACACCCACAGGCTATTAGTTTTAAGCGCAACGAGCCGTCCTTTAAGAAACCTACATCAACACGCTTCACCGCCCTCCAATAATCAATTATGCCGCGGTGACTGCGGTTGCACCGGCAGCATTTCCTGCAAGTGCCTTGTGCAAACACACCATGTTTGCGGGACAAATTACAAGTCATACTCACCGCACACACCATTTCTCTTGGAGAGGGTTTTGCCTCTAGGAATCGGAAACCTAAAATTTAATTCTTTGTAACTAGTCTTTAGGTCAGAAAGGGCTCTCGGTAACACTGACTTTCCAAGGTAAATTAGTTACACGCATAATAACTTTATGTTGTTTTTCCCTCTGCTTTATTTTCACTTTCTGTCTTTTACATCCACAGATAATTTATTTCTCGTCTGTTCTCGTCTCAAACTCGCTCCTCCGTTCTCGGCACGTGCGGGCTGCACGCGGACGCGTCCAGAGCGCGAGGACTCCCCGCCGAAGGACCAAGGCGACCAGCTGGCCCCTCGCGTGCACGTGTTTCTCCAACATGAGCGAGTCTGCCACCCCTGTCTCGGCCAGTAAAAGTGAAATACAGTGGTCAGCTCTGCGCTGGCCTCCATATTCCAATAGTTTTCCGACAGTTACGAGCTGACCAGTGCGCCCGATTAGGGTCGCGCCATTGACCAAAAAGGCTCAGCTGGAAGACAAAAGTGCCCCGAGGGGAGTATGAACGGCAATGTTAGACCGTTCACATCTAGAGGTGGGAGCCGAGATACTGTACAAAATGAAGTAATGTTAACCACTCCTACCTAATCTTTTATAACACTTATCCATGGCGGCATTTAAATGAGTTGTTTCAAGATAATGTGAACTTGCACAAACATTAAATCACAAAGGCTATTCAAAGACCTCAGGACGTCAAAATGATGAGTGATGATGATAGTGGCGAGTGTGTTCCCGTAACGATAGCAGACATACCAGACGGTCTATATCAACTATGAACGGAGGTTTTCTTCACAACTCCAAACCAAGCGCGCGAAAAAGACGACCTGTAAGCACCGTCAGTGAATGCATTCGATGTAATCTGAAATGGTTAATATATTTTTATGTCTGTTCTAGATGTCTGTTCTTATTTTCCCCTCACAAATCACTAACTGTTCTGTACTTAGAACAGAAAAAGTAATCAATGACTCTCAGTTACAATGATAGCAACAGACCATAATAATTCAGATATTGACAGGAAAGGACTGGTCCTAGATCAGTGTGAAAAGGCCTCCTTTGATTCCAAGCAGGTAGGGCAGGTTAGAGACGCTATAATGAAAGGGTCACTTTTGCACAGCTGGACCTCTACTGCCCCACAGAGGGCAACACGAGCCCCAATACTTCACATGCCCTAATTAATCCCATTTAGTCGAACGGTGCTCTAATGAACAGCTGGGGAACTGCTAGCTGCGGTCTTGTGGCAGTGGAAAGTGCAGACAGAGCCAGGTGTTTGTGGATGATGTATGTTTGTGTGTGTGTGTGTGTGTGTGTGTGTCTGCCATGTTCCCAGGTTCATGGGTTTTACTGCTGTGTGACTTTTTTTCAGCTCAGACAGCGGATTCATAAACCAAATGTACACACGCTGTACATTCTGTGCTTTTTTACTAGTTTCCATGTGAGTGAAATAAAATGTAATTAGAGTTGAAGATTTCAGGTTGTCAGGTTTTTTTGCCATATGAAACTAGTCCATATAGAGAAAAGTGTATGTTACAGAGGTCTCCCAGTCAACAGATAACCTGTACCGGCGAGGCTGAAGCAATTGAGTGTGTGTGTGTGTGTGTGTGTGTGTGTGTGTGTGTGTTAGAGAGAGAGAGAGAGAGAGCAAGACTGTGTGAGATGAATATGTATAAGTGGAGTGGAAGGATATTATGGGATATATTTATATGTGTGTGTGTGTGTGTGTGTGTGTGTGAGAGAGAGAGAGGATGAGTGGATAGAGCCCTTAACTCTGACACATGTGTGACAGTGATGATGCTAAATGAGTAGAGCCAGCTCCCCCTCAGGCCTGTCCCCATGCCCTCCGGTCCCCCTAATGAGACAGCTGTCCTGCTGCCGGTGGAGACATGCTCCTGGGAGACAGAGACACTCTCTGGGGAGAGGCAGTGGGAGGCTGAGGACACGTGAGAGAGAGAGAGAGAGAGAGAAGATGCACACACCAGGGCATTTCCCATAAGAAGATCGCTGCATCATAATGTATGTTCAGCCCTTCACTGCACTGAGCATGTTTTTAGTTTGCCTTTACTGTACCAGCTCTGGATACGTTTCCCATTACCAGCTTTCTTGTTCAGAAATCTTTCTTGTTCATATCTACATATGGATCTCTTACCGTGATTTTTTTTAAACATGTGTTGGGAGTTTAACGGGGTGTCCTTTTAAATCATCCAGCGCTCTTTAGCTCCGTTCTGTTATACATTCTGTGGTGTTTCTGCAGTGTGTCCTGGACTAGATCATCCTCCTCTCCCTCTCTCTCGCTCCGAGAAAATGACTTCACTCCAGCCAGTGTAATGACTGCATGGTTCACACCTTTCTAAGAGCTTTGTGATGGTTGTTACCATCTTGCATTTTCTTGCAAGCTCTCATTTCTGCTGCAGGCTCTTGAAGTGGTTCGAGCAGCCGTGATTGGTCTCTGCGTCTGAGCAGGCCCTCAGAGGGCCCCGGGGACCAGGGACCTACAGTCCCTCTGCACTACATTACTGCTGATGTTCAAGAGGAGCAGAGAACTCCCTATGGACTTAGAAATCTGAAGTCCACATATACTGTAGTTTCTCATGCAGTGTATGATTCATCCTTTCTTTGTTTTTTTTATCTTTTGATCTTTGCCTTTCATCTTTCTTTCTTTCCTTCTTTCTTTTTTTTTTTCTTTCTTTCAGGGCCCCTGTGTTTTCGAACAGGGTGCTCCTGTATTCTAGGGTTTCGAGGAGCCGATCAGATGAAAAGATCTCTGCAGAATTTACTTGAGCTTGGGAAGGAAGACCAATCAAAGACAAGCTTGATTATCCAGAACTCCTTTTATTATCCTTTCTGAAGTTTCAGTGAATATTAAAAGCTCTAAGAGGCAGAATACGTATAATAAATAAAACGTTTGTATATGGTAAATGGCTTGAAACCACTTCAAGAGTCACTGGCTTTAATGCTTTACCAAATAAGTAGACCCCTGTACAGTGGAAGTGTGCAGACCCCTGTACTGTGGAAGCCTAAGGACACATCTCCAGTGTTCTGTGGCTGATGTGTAGTAGCAGTATGTCCTGTCCTGGACCCACGGATGCTGCACCAACACACCTGTCTGAGCTGATGGAGGGCAAACACATTCACAACAAAAGGGAGGCTGAGCACAGGGCTTTCCAGAGTTAAAGAACTACTCCACTGAAGGCTTCAGATAGTCGGGTTAACTCAACTCCGGCTGATGTCTGCCAAACATTCCAACAGGACGTTTTTACCCTAAACTGAATTCTTACTAAATTCTGACAGTAGACTGAACAGCCATATGGCCTCGCATGGTTAATGATTAGTGGGAAACTTGACTGCTGTTCTGGGCCATCACAGTTGCATATGTTCAACTTTATTAGAATGTTGTGTGTGTTTCCACGTGTGTGTTCTCACACACAGATATGGTCCTGAGTGGGCAATTACATGATACATAGGAGAGCTGGTTTGTGAGATTTTATGAGAAAACAGAAATGATGCCCTGTTTAATTATGTGTAGCTTGGAATAATGTTCTATAATTATTAGTAAGTTTTTTTGTAGGCGTTATTGGCCAGTTTGTGAGGAGCTGATGCAGGCTTTGGTGGATAGAGAACAGATCTGCCCGTCTCCTGAGGTGCCAGTCCTAACGTGTCGAAACATACGGTACGTATCCCGCACAGTCTCGTGCCTGTCTGCCTCACGCACTAAACAGCTGCTGCGCCGCGCGGTCTTTTTACCGGAAAAACCGAGCGGCTTAGCAAATCGACGACTCGTCGCGATTCTGTTTTGAGCTAAATGCAGAGTTGTGGAAGACAGTAGAACATACGTATAATGACACCGAAGAGCAGACCTGTGTAGACGGGCTGCGTCACCCGGCCCAGGAGCCTTGTATTTCCTGTGTTGTAGTAACATGGTTGATAACTGCCCCGGTAGAGGATCGTGCCACAATTACACACGCGCAGGAGCCAGAATCCCCAGGTAGAGCCCCATAGATACAGCCTCTGCGACAAGTGGTTTCTATTTATTTACATAAAAACAAAACTATAAAAATACGTTACGTCTATTTAGCACGTCAGATGAAACTAAAAAGCAAGATATTTTAAATGTATATTTTTTAAAAGTATATGACTTATGCTGATGCATCATTATGTGAATTAACAGTCTTGCTCCTGCATGGCATCCCGAGTCCTGTGTCTGAGTATATGTGAGCTGGCGCCGCTAACCGTGGCCAGCTGATGAATAATCCGATTACAATTAATCTGGGAGCAAAATGCTACCTGTGTTCTTGCACTTTTGCTGTAAATCCTACTAGAAACAGTATGACCCTCTGGTGAAACACCCCCTAGTTCACCTGTACGCTACCCATCATGTCCCTGGCATGGTCCGATGCTCAAGATAAAACAACACAGGCCACGTTACACACATAGCTGGATTAGAGTTTCTAGAGATCAACTTAAGTAAGTGGTCTCCCCTCCTGCAGATACACGGCGGTTTGAACTGTTATCACCCAGCTGTACAAACGTGGAGGGAAACCGCAGAACACCTTTCGCAGGCTTTTCTCCCAACACTTTCACCCGCGATCCCTGCTCCAGAAGTTTCGACAAGAACCTGCTGAGACATCTAAATACAAAGAGTCCTTTGGCAACTTAAAAAGCATAATCTCTCTCTGAGGTCCTTCGGTGACCTCCATCCATTTCAGCCGGGTCTCTGAAGCGTGAAACCATGGTTCTCTCTCTCCCTCTCCAACTCTGCCTATCTGTTCAATGTGTTTCATTAAAAGTCATAACTTCAGCTCTGGGGCCAGTGATCAAACAGAAAACGCTAATACGTTTTCATTCATGCCCGCAACCACCACATTTCAAAAGCACCTTATATTTACATATAGATGGAATATTTATCAGAGAGGTGGAGCAAGCAGATTTGACTGTAACTTCATTTTCTGTGGCTGTCCTGGATTTATGTATTTTTAATGAATCAGAGATACACAGTGGGGAAAATGTAATTATTTGAACACAGGATGTACATGATTTGAAAGACTGTGGGAGGTCTAATCTCCCTGCTTGAGGAACCTAAGAGACTGTGGACTACATGCACTACAAAAGCAGGACAGTGCTCCTTGAGCTTTTTTCCATATATGCAAATATAGTATTTGCATATGTATATCTGCATATGTGTTTTTTTCCCCAGATGGATTGGATGGGAAATACCATACTAATGTTCTCCAACTCTTGAGCTGAAATTCTGTTCTAAATAATTCAGGTAACTTTCAAGCTTTGTCTTTATGCAGATGTCCAGGTTCAGTCCTGGAGGTTTCGATTACATTTTCAGCTCCGTGGGGGAACATACTGTGATCCAATCATTCAGGTTTGGATGCTGGTCTGGATTGGCTCAAGTCGTAAAGTAAACTGAGAAATCTCAACTTTCAGAGTTCAATCCAGCAATACAAGTTCAGATCCACTGGAGGGAATGTTTCAGTTGGCTTCAGCAGAGGATCATCTCTGAAGGTTTCTGGTGAGTTCTTAGCTTCTCTTGACTGTGTTCTCATGATTAAGAGTTTTGCTGGTGACATCAACAGTTGGTGATGTGGCACTACAGCCAGTCAGAGCAGACCTGACAGCAGTACTGTCCTCTAAGCTCCGCCCCCTCTCCTCTCTTCTTCAGAGCAGACCTGACAACAGTACGGTCCTCTAAGCTCCGCCCCCTCTCCTCTCTTCTTCAGAGCAGACCTGACAGCAGTACGGTTCCCTAAGCTCCGCCCCCTCTCCTCTCTTCTTTAGAGCAGACCTGACAGCAGTAGGGTCCTCTAAGCTCCGCCCCCTCTCCTCTCTTCTTTAGAGCAGACCTGACAGCAGTAGGGTCCTTTAAGCTCCGCCCCCTCTCCTCTCTTCTTCAGAGCAGACCTGACAGCAGTAGGGTCCTTTAAGCTCCGCCCCCTCTCCTCTCTTCTTCAGAGCAGACCTGACAGCAGTAGGGTCCTTTAAGCTCCGCCCCCTCTCCTCTCTTCTTCAGAGCAGACCTGACAGCAGTAGGGTCCTCCAAGCGCCGCCTCCCTCTCCTCTCTTCTTCTATCCTCATTTCATTCTTCTTCTTTCTCAAACTCTGCTTTATTCTCCTCCCACACACTGTCCTCCCTCTTCTTGCCATCACCACGGTTCCAGCATCTCCACCTACCCCACCCTGTTCCACCCACCTACATCCCCCCCCTTCTCTGTTTGGCTCCATCTGCCTCTCTCCTTTCCTTCCTATCACACTACTTTGCTCTCTGTACCTCGGACTAACAAATGACCTCACACCTTCTCATGTTCTGGAGTGATTCACGCTCCTCAACAGAGGTGTCCGCACTTGGAGTGGTCCTAGTGGAATGTTCCTGAATGTTCCTGAACTTCAGTGCCTTTTTGTTTTAGTTTATCAGCAAATTTTGGAAGGAATCTGAAGAATCTCCGAGTTGTATGGGTTCCTTACAGCCACGTTAGCAAGATGCACGGTTCCTCTAGGGAGGCATAAATGAAGTCCGTGAAAGTTACTGTGGAAAAAAATAACATTCTGGGCACAACCAGGTTCCAGGGAGTAGTTATGGGCAGGGCCTATTTACCAAGAGATATCCCTACACCTGTGGACTCATTGCTGAGTTGCAGTGGACTAAGTTATGTTATGCTATGTTATGTTATGGTGCAGTTAAGTTACAAGATACCTGACTAAGGTCAAATCTAGAGGTGTCTGATGTATCATTCTGCTGGTTTAAAGAAAATACAAGGGTTTCCAGCACATGCAGCTTTACAGTGAATTAATATTAATATTATTGTATATACAACAGATACGACACAACGTTAAATATGCAGGACTGCCATTGCTCACTATTGTCTCAGTGGTAAAGACAGAAGGGCAGTTTTTCTGTTGTTCTCTGTTTGACTCTTAGATCCGCATGTCTGCTGCCCCTCTATCCCATCGCCGCTGTGGAATGCGTAGCTGTTTCTGCTTAACGACTGTTTATGAAGCGAGCTGGTATTTAGCTAAAGTGACGCTGTGTTTGTGTGCGTGGGGGGCAGGAGATGCGTCACAGACTGGATGGAGGAGGTTTGCTGTCTCATAACCACTCACCCCGGCTCCCCTGCAAACCTCTCCCCCTAACATCGCCATGGTGACATCGCTCGATGGGTAGAGGATCGCCTTGTGAAAGGCTTGGAAACTTTTGGATGTACTGATGGTGACCTATGAAGACATTGTGTTGTTACTAGACTTTCACTGATGTTCACGTTTACTGATGATAAGCAAAATCCAAACTTGTGTGTTAAGCCCAGTGAAATATCCAGTTTAAAAAAATTGTATATGTCTGGATAGTGGGTAAATGCATAATCAACTTACATTGCAGTAATAAACATTAGCATAATTAGCATGTGAATCTCAGTACAAAGGTATATAAAAATACCCAGATAACACTCGCCCATAATTAGCTCCTATAATATTATCATTGGTGGTGAACTTCAACTTATGATTAACTAGAAAATTAATTATTAGATATAGCTACAGAGTATGTGCACTTAATACATGATCACTGAGTGTATAAAAAAGCTGGTCTAGGGGGAACCACGTGACCTTGAATGGCGACGGCTGCATAGACTCTGACTCCGTCCCTACACTTCTCTTAATAAGATTTTTACCTCGGTTTAATTTTCCAAATTCACTATTACACTTGATACAATTATGGAGGACTCTACCGGCGACAAGGATTTTCCCATTTTTTCGTCTACACGGTCCCACAAACTTAGGGACAAGAAAAAACAAATTCCGGAATCCACTGACGAGGACGAAGCTAGCAATCAGGCTAATACACTACCGCACATGGCCATTTTGACTGAACTTAAATCTATCAGTGGCCGTCTGGATAATATAGAGGGTCGCCTTCAAGTTATTTCTGATTCTGTCTCTTCGGTGGAAACTTCACTGGCTGCTTTGGTGGCTCGTGTAACCGCTACAGAAAGCAGATTGGAAGAAACTGAAAACAGAATCTCGTCTGTGGAGGATTCGCTAACCACACACGAAGCCCAAACAGCTAAATTACTTAAAACAACGGAGATTTTACAAACAAAGGTCGATGATCTCGAAAACCGTGGAAGACGAAAGAATCTTAAAATTATTGGTTTACCGGAGGGTGCTGAAAGCGGTGTTCCCCTGGCTGAGTTTCTTCAGAACCATATTCCCTCCTGGGTCGATCTTCCTACGAGCGCTCAACCCATTGAAATCGAACGGGCCCATAGATCCCCAGCTTTAACATCCCGCTCCAGAAACACACCGCGGACCATTCTGGTCCGATTTCTACGGTTCACTACCAAAGAAGCCATTTTAAGAGCGGCACTCAAAAAACGTTCGATTTATCACAACGGATCATCCCTGCGCTTCTACACGGATCTCTCAGCTGATGTGCTACGCAGACGACGCGAATTTGATGCTGAGGTGAAAGTTCTGGTTCAGCGAGGCATGTACCGAGGCTTTGCTTACCCAGTCAAACTTCGCTGTTTACGTGATGGGAAGATACAACTTTTCGAGAACCCGGAATCTGCACGTAACTTCGTGGCTTCCTTCGATCACAGTCCGAACTGAACAGTGAAACTCTTAAGTGTACTACTCTTACCGAGGTGATATGTTTACTCTACCGGGGAGGTTTCGTTTGGGGTTAAAAGCTGCTCAACGTGAGTATATAAATCATTATTAATAATAACCATGCAGCTTGGTTACAAACGGAACAGACGTATTTTAATGTCATTTTTTCTCACATTTTTATTCCTCGCGATGGTTACATAGGAGGAGGGTGGGGACGATTAGTTATAGGTAGCTACGTCCCGGAGGGTGTTGTTCTCTGGCACCACAAAGTTTCCACGTTACATCTATGGTGTCTTCTCGTTTCAGGGTGAGCCCTATCAGTTGGGGATAGGGCCGGGGAGGGTTAAGGGGGTGTTTGTTTACTTTCTTCTTACTGTTTGTGGTTATTTGCTTACTTTTTTGTTTATTGGTCCAGGGATTTGTGTCTCTTCATTTGTTGATGTAAAAATAATATCGCATATTTATATCTCATATTATGCTGCTTTAAGGTCCAATAATGTGCAGTCCACTTAAATTTGTAACGTGGAATGTGAAGGGTATAGGGGATGTAGTGAAAAGGAAAAAAATTCTCACATTTCTTAAAAAACAACAATCCACCATTGCATTATTACAGGAAACACACTTATCTGCACAAGAACACTTGAAACTCAAAAGGGACTGGGTCGGTCAAATATACTCATCATCTTATAATTCGAAAAAAAAGAGGGACAGCTATACTTATACATAAAAACATCCCATTTATTATGGAATCAGTGGAACAAGATACTGAGGGTAGATTTGTTTTGCTCACAGGCCTCATATTTGGACGACACATTACAATATTGAATGTTTACGCACCAAATGAGGATGATCCCAAATTTTGGTCACATGTAATTGTTCTGTTTAATGAATCTTGTAAGGGTCTTGGGTTTCTAGGCGGTGACTTTAATTGTGTCCTAGATACTGGTTTGGATAAATCTTCTTTACTTCCCACTGTTAATGCTAAATCTGTTAAAGTACTTAGGCATCTGAGTGCCCAATCAGGCCTTGTAGATATCTGGAGGGAACTGCACCCCATAACCAAAGACTACACATTCTATTCCCATCCCCATGGGTCATATTCGCGATTGGACTATTTTTTTGTTACAACTAACTGCACACATTTGGTAAAAGATTGTCAAATAGGGTCTATTTTTTTGTCGGATCATAGTCCAGTATATCTAGATATAGTGTTGAACCCGACAATTTGGAAAACTCCCCAATGGCGATTTAACACACTTCTATTAAACAAGGAGGAGTTCTCTATTTTTGTCAAAGATAACATTATAGAGTACTGGCAAAATAATGCCAATTCCCCAGTTACAAGTGCAACCAAATGGGATGCTTTCAAAGCTACTTTACGAGGTCACTTAATCTCTTATGCATCTTTACAAAAAAAACGCAGGGCCGAAAACCAGAGAAAAATGGAAGCTGAAGTTATGCGTTTAGAGCAGCAACATAAACAAACACAATCAGACACGACTTGGTCTTCATTAGTGAATGCTAAATTAAAACTTAACATGGATTACACTCACCATATATCCAAGTTATTGCTCTTCTCTAAACAAAAATATTATGAATTCGGTAATAAACCTAGTCGATTATTGGCTCACCAACTTAAATTGCAACAAATTGAACGATCTATAAAAGCTATCAAAACCTCTGCCGGTAATATTACCTACGACCCTCACATAATTAATGATACTTTCCGCAGTTTTTTTAAATCATTATACACATCAGGAAGTAGCAGTTCACATTCAGATATATTCAATTATTTAGATAACATATCTCTTCCTAAAATTACAGAAGTAGATCAGGCATATTTGAATGCCCCCTTTTCACCAGAAGAGATCTGGGAAGCCATTAAGGCCATGCCCTCAGGAAAAGCACCTGGCCCAGATGGGTATTCAATTGAATTTTATAAAAAGTTTTGGCCAGACCTATGCCCTATCTTCATGCCTATGATTAATAATATTCTTCAGGATAAATCAATACCAGACTCCTGGAAAATGGCCCATGTTAGTTTATTATTAAAAAAAGACAAAAACCCAACAGATTGCACCTCCTATCGACCGATTAGTCTGCTTAACGTAGACTATAAAATATTAACCAAAGCACTGTCTCGCAGATTGGATAAACATCTTCCATATATCATTAAACCAGATCAGACAGGATTTATTAAATCTAGATATGGATCTGATAATGTTCGCCGTGTTCTTAATATTATAGATTTTTTAGCAAAAAGAAATGACCCAGCTTTAATTGTCTCATTGGATGCAGAGAAGGCGTTCGATAGGGTAGAATGGGATTTTCTTTTTGCACTTATGGGGAAAATTGGACTAGGAAATAATTTTATAAATATAGTTAAATTATTATATTCTGACCCCTTGGCCTGTATTAAAACAAATGGTCTTGTCTCTGATAGTTTCCCAATCAAAAGAGGTTGTAGACAAGGATGCTCTCTTTCTCCCTTACTTTTTGCCCTGGTAATAGAACCCCTTGCGGAATATATTAGATCCAGTCCCACTCTTTCAGGCATCCTAATCGGAGAAACAGATCATCGTATCTCATTATTTGCTGATGACATACTCTTATATTTGAAGGACCCACTGACATCGGTTCCTGAAATTATAAACTTGATCGCTAAATATAGTGCTTTATCTGGGTATAAAATTAATTTTGATAAATCCATGGCTATTAAGTTGAACATTTCAGATAATATTAAATTAAACACACCATTTCAATTAACAAACTCGGGCTTTAGATATTTAGGGATATTGATTACCCCCGACTTGAACCAGTTATATAGATTTAATTATCTCCCTATTCTAGATATCATAAAGAAAAATTTAGCAGATTGGTCATTTTTACCTATCACATTCTTTGGCAGAATTAACGTAATAAAAATGAATATCTTACCTAGATTGCTGTATTTGTTTCAAAACTTACCTTGTCATCTGTCCCCCAACTTTTTCAAGAAATTAAACAATTTGATAAGCAAATTTATTTGGGACAAGGGTAAACCCAGAGTAAAACTATCCACTCTATTAAAGCCCAAAGACAGGGGAGGTGTAGGTTTACCAAATTTGAGTTTGTATTTTTGGGCAGCACAAGCAAAACAGATGTGTAGTTGGTTTTCTAATAGGTCAGATTCACTGTGGGTTGGTATTGAAATGTTTATGTGTCACCCAAGATTGTTAACCTCCTTGCCATTCATCTATAACTTTGAGAAAATACCATCACTTTCAGAAAATTTTGTAATATATAACACTTTGTTATCTTGGAAAGATGCTAGAAAATACATGAAAATACCTAACTGCTTATCCTTACGGTCACCACTCACTCTGAACCCGGATCTGCCCCCTCAGCTTAGAGACATCGGGCTTAATAGCTGGAATTTAAGCGGTATAGTGGATTTCTCAAGTATATTTACAGAAGGTGTTATAAAATCATTCGAACAACTCAAATCACTTTTCGGAATCCCTAATGCTGACCTTTTTAAATTTTTCCAAATTAGACACTTTACTCAAAATTGTATCAAAAGCAACAAGTTTAGAATTCAACCGAATAGATTGGAAACACTGCTTGTTGAGGATGGCTCTAGAAACAGAATTTCCAACTTATATGCAACTCTATCGAATATGACGTCTTCGGACTACGATACTTTGAGATTAATATGGGAAAAGGATCTGGGTTCAGAGTTTGAAGATGAAGTCTGGATGAACATATGTAATTGGATATTTCCCAAATGTACATCTATTAATGTTCATGAACAAAATTTCAAATTGTTTCATAGGATGTATCTTACCCCGGTTCGCCTGCACAAGATGTTCCCAAACCACTCAAATATGTGTTTTAAATGTTCTACTGAAGTGGGTACATTTTTACACACTCTTTGGTCGTGCACCAAACTGCAGAACTACTGGGGGGGGATTGATCTGGCCATAAGAAAAATAACTGGCATACAACTTGATATGTCTCCAACAGTATATCTTTTAAACGCCGTAGACCCTTCACTGGATAGTGACACCATTAATCTTTTACATATCTTATTCTATTTGGCTAGAAAATGTATATTGTTATTGTGGTCAGGGTCGGATGTCCCCTCGGTGGAGATGTGGTGGAAGCACATTGCTAAATGGTTACCCATGGAAAAGATAACATACGATCTACGCCAGAACTCAGAAAAGTTTGCTAGGATCTGGTCTCCTGTACAGTTATACCTGCAATCAGTTAACAAAAACTAATGGACTTTTCTTGCCTTCACATGGACATTATATTACGCTGCATTCCCGTCTCACTATATTTCCCATTCGCTTTGTATTTGGACATGACACTGACAGATAGCTAAGGGTAAGAGGAGGGGGAGAGAAAGAGGAAAAAAAGGGAAAAAATTTTATTTCTGTATTCATTATATTTAAAACTTGTATGTCTTAATTACCTCATTATATATGTAGTTTTTGTTTTCTATTCCTGGACCTTGTATATTTGCGCCCCTTTGTTTTTGTTTTTGTTTTAGAAAGTTTTTACGAAAACCCAATAAACATATGTTAAAAAAAAAAAAAAAAAGCTGGTCTAAAGATTAAAGTGAAATTGCAAATGCATGCCAGAAGTGTATGACTGCGTAAAAACATATTTCGCAGTGGCTTTTAACGGCCGTATTAGTGAAGCAGATGTTCCTCTGGGATTGTGACACTTTTTCATTGCCAACGTTGTTTATCTTCTAAATCTCCCCGTGAAAGGAGAAGAGGATGTTAATATTAGTGTTGGCTGTCCAAACTGTATAACCTGTTAAAACACACATGCAGCCTTCCAAAACACTTCATCGGACTATTAGAAAGGCAGAAAGGCGAGTTAATCATACGCTGTCCCACAGAGTCTCATTACGGCCACAGTAAAAACAGAGGACCTCACATTATAGGAAATGGCGAGCAATTATGCAAAGAACGAGCACGCGTAGGAAAGTTGTTACAGTTGGCGAGCCAGGACTGCAGGGTGATCTGCCCCCTCCCTCCCCCGTTCTGGATCTGATGATCAAACGTTACGCAGGAGAACTCCTCGGCATTTCAGTCGATTCCTCTATAGCTCTTAAGAACAGTGTGTACCCCCCACAACCCCGGGAGGTCACGGCTACTCTCTGTACGTTAAAATAAGGGCTAATTACGGTGATGGGAAGCAGCTGCGAGGCCCCATATCTGTTCTCTGTCCTCGCGACCGCAGCGAAGGAAAAATATACATCTGCCCTCCCGTTTGTGCGCACCTGCGCCCCCTTCGTGCGCTGTACAGTTACGTATAACGCTGTGGTAGTCACTACGAAAGGAGGACAGAGGGCAGGTGAAGGGTCCGAAACGCAAGCCGAACTGATGGACACGGCGGTATCAGGTTTCTCCTCGCGTGACGCTCTTTTCCCCTTGCGCACGGACGCGCATTCCAGGCGCTGTAGTGCAAGAAATGGAGCGTTCGGTGGATCAAAGTAGCGCGGGTTGCCAGGTAGTCATTTTCTCCCTGGCACGTTAAAACTGACAGGGTTTCAAAGCACAACCTCCATTCATCTGTGCTGTCAGCTTCGGTGACGAATTGTTGGCTCTGCGGTGTAATGAGTGAACAGTCTTACTCGCGACAAAAGTTAAACGATGTTTTACGGGAAGGCGTGGCTATTGCTTATGTAAATGTAACTTTAATTGCCTTTGATGTTGGTGTGAAAATGGTTCAGCTCGGGGTACAGTGCACCGGGCACCCTGGATGTGGCCCGATTTCAAATGCGTTTTGCGAATGTGGGTATGAAAAACTGCTGATTGACACGACTTGTAAAAGTCCCGTTGTCTCCATGGCGATGCGAGGCGTGTTAAAGCAGGCTATGCAGGGCGGGTGCGCGTGCCGTTGGCGTTCAGTGTTGCGGAATGCGGGACGACGGGGAGCGCGTGGAATGCTTTTGTGCTGGAGTCACAAAGGTCTCGGAGCCGCTCACTGTTGACGTCCCGGGAAAATGTGCTCCCTCCAAAACAGCCACCGTGCAGTCCAAAATTCGGAGGTTGAACTCTGCCATAGAAATCCAGCAGACTATGTTTATGATGAATAGATAAGAGACTTACGCTGTAACTCATGCCACGTGCTGCCTGGTTAAAGTGAAGAATACGTTTTTTTAGCTCAATTAGGGTGTGCAAAACTATGCAACATTACCATTGACTCAACAGTTTGCTGTATGAAATGTTGACGCTAATGGCGAACTTTTTTAATTCTTTGGTGTTAGTTTAACATGACAAGGCCTTATTCTGATAATGAATGCCCTTAGAAGACTTGTGTTGTGCATGTATCTGCAGCACTGTATCTCCTTAACTGGGTAGACTCTTCACGTCTCCTCTTTGCCCACTCTGTCATTCTCCTGCACACCGTATTGCCCCACCCTGCCTCTGTCTGGCCAGTCAGATTGCTCTGTGCAAGTCTCAGGGACCTGATGGGTGCCATTTCTGGGTGATCCAGATGGGAGAGCAGGACTCTTCCAGGGTGGACCCCCATGCCTGTGTCTGCCACGGCCTTATCTGGCTGAGCCCTCATATCAGGGTTTTAAAAAATCAACATCAGACCATATCAGTGACATCACATCCTTGTTTGTATTCCTCAAGGCTTCGAGGTTTAAAGTGGAGGTAAAAACCTCTTATATAGCACCATCCTCTCCCAGTGCACCCTCCTCTCCCACCGCACCACCCTCTCCCACCGCACCACCCTCTCCCACCGCACCACCCTCTCCCACCGCACCACCCTCTCCCAGTGCACCATCCTCTCCCACCGCACCATCCTCTCCCACCGCACCATCCTCTCCCAGTGCACCACCCTCTCCCAGTGCACCATCCTCTCCCACCGCACCACCCTCTCCCAGTGCACCATCCTCTCCCACCGCACCATCCTCTCCCACCGCACCAACCTCTCCCACCGCACCATCCTCTCCCACCGCACCACCCTCTCCCACCGCACCATCCTCTCCCACCGCACCACCCTCTCCCACCGCACCACCCTCTCCCACCGCACCATCCTCTCCCACCGCACCATCCTCTCCCACCGCACCACCCTCTCCCACCGCACCACCCTCTCCCACCGCACCACCCTCTCCCATCGCACCACCCTCTCCCACCGCACCACCCTCTCCCACCGCACCATCCTCTCCCACCGCACCACCCTCTCCCAGTGCACCATCCTCTCCCACCGCACCACCCTCTCCCACCGCACCATCCTCTCCCACCGCACCATCCTCTCCCACCGCACCACCCTCTCCCACCGCACCATCCTCTCCCACCGCACCACCCTCTCCCACCGCACCATCCTCTCCCACCGCACCACCCTCTCCCACCGCACCACCCTCTCCCACCGCACCAACCTCTCCCACCGCACCATCCTCTCCCACCGCACCATCCTCTCCCACCGCACCACCCTCTCCCACCGCACCAACCTCTCCCACCGCACCACCCTCTCCCACCGCACCATCCTCTCCCACCGCACCATCCTCTCCCAGTGCACCATCCTCTCCCACCGCACCATCCTCTCCCACCGCACCACCCTCTCCCACCGCACCACCCTCTCCCACCGCACCACCCTCTCCCACCGCACCATCCTCTCCCAGTGCACCACCCTCTCCCACCGCACCACCCTCTCCCACCGCACCACCCTCTCCCACCGCACCATCCTCTCCCACCGCACCACCCTCTCCCAGTGCACCATCCTCTCCCACCGCACCACCCTCTCCCACCGCACCAACCTCTCCCACCGCACCACCCTCTCCCACCGCACCACCCTCTCCCACGCACCATCCTCTCCCACCGCACCACCCTCTCCCACCGCACCAACCTCTCCCACCGCACCATCCTCTCCCACCGCACCATCCTCTCCCACCGCACCAACCTCTCCCACCGCACCACCCTCTCCCACCGCACCACCTTCTCCCACCGCACCAACCTCTCCCACCTCACCTTCCTCTCCCACCGCACCATCCTCTCCCAGTGCACCACCCTCTCCCACCGCACCACCCTCTCCCACCGCACCACCCTCTCCCACCGCACCACCCTCTCCCACCGCACCACCCTCTCCCACCGCACCATCCTCTCCCACCGCACCATCCTCTCCCACCGCACCATCCTCTCCCACCGCACCACCCTCTCCCACCGCACCACCCTCTCCCACCGCACCACCCTCTCCCAGTGCACCATCCTCTCCCAGTGCACCACCCTCTCCCACCGCACCACCCTCTCCCACCGCACCACCCTCTCCCACCGCACCATCCTCTCCCAGTGCACCATCCTCTCCCAGTGCACCATCCTCTCCCACCGCACCACCCTCTCCCACCGCACCACCCTCTCCCACCGCACCACCCTCTCCCACCGCACCATCCTCTCCCACCGCACCATCCTCTCCCACCGCACCATCCTCTCCCAGTGCACCATCCTCTCCCAGTGCACCATCCTCTCCCACCGCACCATCCTCTCCCACCGCACCATCCTCTCCCACCGCACCACCCTCTCCCAGTGCACCATCCTCTCCCACCGCACCATCCTCTCCCACCGCACCATCCTCTCCCACCGCACCATCCTCTCCCAGTGCACCATCCTCTCCCAGTGCACCATCCTCTCCCACCGCACCATCCTCTCCCACCGCACCATCCTCTCCCACCGCACCACCCTCTCCCAGTGCACCATCCTCTCCCACCGCACCAACCTCTCCCACCGCACCACCCTCTCCCACCGCACCACCCTCTCCCACCGCACCATCCTCTCCCACCGCACCACCCTCTCCCACCGCACCATCCTCTCCCACCGCACCATCCTCTCCCACCGCACCATCCTCTCCCACCGCACCACCCTCTCCCACCGCACCACCCTCTCCCACCGCACCATCCTCTCCCACCGCACCACCCTCTCCCACCGCACCACCCTCTCCCACCGCACCACCCTCTCCCAGTGCACCATCCTCTCCCACCGCACCACCCTCTCCCACCGCACCACCCTCTCCCACCGCACCATCCTCTCCCACCGCACCACCCTCTCCCACCGCACCACCCTCTCCCACCGCACCACCCTCTCCCACCGCACCATCCTCTCCCAGTGCACCACCCTCTCCCACCGCACCACCCTCTCCCACCGCACCATCCTCTCCCACCGCACCACCCTCTCCCACCGCACCACCCTCTCCCACCGCACCACCCTCTCCCACCGCACCAACCTCTCCCACCGCACCACCCTCTCCCACCGCACCACCCTCTCCCAGTGCACCACCCTCTCCCACCGCACCATCCTCTCCCACCGCACCACCCTCTCCCACCTCACCATCCTCTCCCACCGCACCATCCTCTCCCAGTGCACCACCCTCTCCCACCGCACCACCCTCTCCCACCGCACCATCCTCTCCCACCGCACCACCCTCTCCCACCGCACCACCCTCTCCCAGTGCACCACCCTCTCCCACCGCACCACCCTCTCCCACCGCACCATCCTCTCCCACCGCACCATCCTCTCCCACCGCACCATCCTCTCCCACCGCACCACCCTCTCCCACCGCACCATCCTCTCCCACCGCACCATCCTCTCCCACCGCACCACCCTCTCCCACCGCACCACCCTCTCCCACCACACCACCCTCTCCCACCGCACCACCCTCTCCCAGTGCACCACCCTCTCCCACCGCACCACCCTCTCCCACCGCACCATCCTCTCCCACCGCACCACCCTCTCCCAGCCCCGGTTCCGAATGCAGCTCTCGCTTCTCCGGTGGGTGCAGAAGGCCGTGTTTGTTGACGTTTCCCTCAGGCTCCTGGGTGAAGGTAGGGAGAGAACGGAGCTGAGGTTCTCTCTGGTACCTGGCCTCCTGCTTCGAACACTGCAGCGATTGTGAACAGTCCCCCCACTGTTTTGTCATCTATGCAGCCGCAGACATTCCACTGGTGTTTATGTTGAACTTTGACTAGAACGAGAGTGACGGGCGGGAAAAAGTAGAGAGAGATTTTCACCTTAAAAATGATAATTATCGTCTATTACCTCCGGTGTCAATGTTGTTTAGATGTCAATGCTAGATGTCAATGCTATTCATGAGTATATTGCTTCTGCTTGCTTAGAAAATATTACAAAAGAAAAGACAAAGAAAGGCTTTGAGCTGAGATGGAGGCAGATGGAAAGACATGTCCAGTGGATGATGATTTAGTCCAGAACACTCTAGAATGAAGACACGGTACATTTCAAATGTCTGCCCTGAGGTGCCTGTATCAGAGTTCGGCAATGAAAAAATCATAATGTGAAATGTGTAACATCAAAGTGCACACACGTGTACACACTCCCATACCCTCCCACACATGCATGCGTGCGCACACACACACACACACACACACACACACACACACACACACACACACACACACACACACACACACACACACACTTAAAAACAGGCATATAAAACCTTAGAAATATGTGTTATTTGCCACAGTGCCCTGCCCCACCCTTCTATCTGTCTGCCCAGGAGATTCGTGTTAAGTTTTTGCAATTACTGCAGATAGAAATAATAGGGCACTTTTCTGTTGATAGAAATTAAGAAATTACAGAGCATTTTCTCTTTGTGTATTGTGTTGCCTCTAGAAAAACATGATTATTGCAACGACAGGACTCTCTCCCCCACTGTACCTCCCATCTGTCTCTGGCTTTAACTCTGTCTCTCTGCTCCAGATGTCTGAAAGTATGTACAGAATCAAATATAAAATCCATTCTGGGAGATATTGTATATGGGAGGAATTCAAAGTAGCTTAAACAATTTGAAATAAAATTATTGCAACCGTAGAGAAGAAGAGGTAGTGGAAACTCCAAACCTACATGTTCCAGAATTCCCCAAACATGTTGGGATTCATGGGGCAAGAATCTACAATAAGTTTGTCATGCTTATATAACATCTACTTATGGGACAATAAGCTAAATTCTCCATATTCATTTCACCTTTTGTGAAAACCTGTTTACAGAATGAATGCAAATGTGGCACAAACTGAACGAAACTGATATCCACCCGTGATATCATTCAAGATGAAGAAAAATAGATGGAGGTCAGTAATATGGAGGTCCTTTTGTTTTAGCTGTGATTAATTAACAGCTCCAGAAATATACCTTTGTGGCTTTGGTCTGCTGTCAAAAGCTCTTCTGGTTCTTGTAAAAGCAAACGATTTGAATTCATCTCAGCTACCTGATAGATAAGGCTTCAAGCAGCATGAAGGGAGGGCTACCGTAACTTTAGGGCTTTGAACAAAATTAATGTTAGCGTATTTTCTTACAGCTTCATACAAGCTTAATAAATCCTGCAGATTGGGATTCTACAAATTCATAACATGAGATGGAAGATCTTGTGGTTCATTGAGATCCAATTCATACCAACTTTAGTCTAAGAAAATCATTTGAAATGCGCTTATGAAACATTCATTTGTGTTTCTTACCCTGAGAGTCAGTAGATCAATATGACTGTGGTAATAGTGTGGGGATACAAACACCATGCATGCTCCAGCTCTTCACCTTTCATCTGCAGTCCTGCCGTGGTTTAATCCCAGAGTCCCAAATTAATTTGTGGGGAGTGAGCAGCTTTCATTTGGTGAAGGGATGCAAGCTGGACATCCTCTGGGTCTTCACTTTCCTCCCCTACCTCTGCGCTCCCTCTTTCTCCCTTCCTTTCTCTCCCTCTTTCTCCTCCCTCTCTCTCTCCCCCCTCTCTCCCTCTTTTTCCTTCTTTTCCAATCCTGCTGCATTTCTCTATTTATTCTTTCTTGACATTTTATTTTCTCTCTCTCCCTCTCTCTCTGTTTCTTTTCCAATCCTGCTGCATTTATCTATTTATTCTCTCTCTCTCTCTCTCTCTCTCTCTCTCTCTCTCTCTCTCTCTCTCTCTCTCTCTCTCTCTCTCTCTCTCTCCCTTCCCCTGAACCTTCATCTCCTCACCTCTCGCCTCCACGTACCCTCCTCCGGCCTCAGCCGCGAGTGTCGGAGGTGTCGGAGGTGTCGGAGGTGTCGGAGGTGACGGAGGTGTCGGAGGTGACGGAGGCTGTGCTCCACCCCCCTTGTTCTGCCATGTGGTCACGCTACGAAGCAGCGGAGGCCGCACAGGCCCGGGACGTGCAGCTTTTCTCTACAGGTGAAAACGCAGAGCAGATGGGGACCGCTTGGCACACGGTCAGCTCTATTACACACGAGTTCAATAGGGCCATTGTGCTGCTGCTCATTATGATACTGTTACTGTAATGATTAGGTGAAACTGAACACTGTGTCACATAATCATGTTGGTGTTCTGCAACAATATGGATCCCTGAGCCTAATTAATAGCTAATATACATTGCTGATATACATAATCTGTCATCAGTTCTTTTTTATGTAGGTAATAATGTCTAATATTGTAGTTGATAGAGCAGATCATGATAATTAGTTCATGGTTCACTCACTAAAAGCTAATCTCATAACGGGCATTAGGTATGAGATGTCTATTCTGTGGGTTATTTCTCAGTTATCTTTTTTCTTTGTACCAGTGTTCTCAGTGTTCTTGTTATTCCTGGTGTCTTCTGGCGTTTGCTCTCTCAGCGGGACCGAATCACCTTGGCCTGTTAACAACCCCCTCCCACAATAATGTTTGAACAATACTGAATTTGCATCACAGCCGGTCTGGAAGGAACAAGCAAAAACAAAAGGCAAAGCCCTGGCAAATGCTCCTCAGAATAAGCCCCTGGTCAGGCAGGTCCTGTCTGCCCATGTGCTGGCAGAGTGCTTCTAGCACCTACTGAAGGTGGTATGGGAGAAAAGCCAGTGACAGTGAAGTCATTTTAAACCTCTCTCCAGTGGGTGTGCTTGGACCTTGACACATCATCAGTTATTATCCTACTAACGTGATCTCTCTTTCTCTCCCTGTCTATCTATTTTTTCTCTCTTGTTCTTTTGCCTAGTTTTGGGCTCTTCTGCAGTGTTGGTGCCCATAAATTGCCAATAATCCATTTTCGTAAGGCCCCGTTTTAGCTAGGAGGCTGCAACACTTTAGAGCTCAAAGTTTAGAATCTGCCTGGTTCAGTCACATTCCAGTGACATCACTGCATTTATGACATCGTTATCTCCATCTCCATCATTATATCATGTCTGCATTTGTCTGTCTGGATCGCATTAGATGATCTGTGGCCACATTCCTTCTTGATAGTTTATATAATTTTTTTGCGAATGTTGAATTCAAACACAATTGTAATGGATTCAAATTATACTAATTTAATAATCTGTTTTGCTACTGTGCTGTACTTATAGCAAGAGTCACACTTTTGTGTGGCATTTACATTGTATAAATTTTTTATTATTTCAGTATGTTTTGTCCTCTCGACTGATTAAAGAACGTGCAGATGTTCTGAGTCTCAGGTCAGTTCACTGGTTTCATTATCCATTTGATGCAGGGCTGCATGTGTGGTTGCCTTAAGCGTCTTACGTCTCTAACATTTGAACTACATGTCATTTACAGCTCTGTCTCATTCACTGCCTCTCCTTTTGAGATAGGGCCATGCCACTCCACATGGATACACACTCATCACTGCACTGGGTGGAGTTAAAGGATACTACTGCTAAATCAAGCTCCATCAACTTGATAGCACCTCACTGAGGTTGTGCAAAAGAGGGAGTAAATCCCCCTTGATGTTTAATAAGATGAGCTGATTTCAATAACGTTTTGTTCCTTTGTTCCTTTTATTCATCTTTTAATACCCTTTATCAAGTTCCACACTGGCATTACGACACCTCGTCCTTTCTCGCTGCCTTTGGGGGGACGTGAGGGGCGCACCGTGCTATGTGCTGGTCCCTAAACTATAATCAGGCCACTCAGAGCCTTTGGGTCGTCTTAGAACAAAAGGATCAAAGGGTCTGTCTTGTCACCTCAGGTTGATTAGACTTTGCGTGTGTGTGTGTGTGTGTGTATGGAGGTGGTGCTGATGTCTTATACAATACTGACTTGATGAGACACTTTTGTCCTAACCGTGCAAGCTGAGATGACTGTATTTCTACCTCCGTTTGATCTTTTGTTTGATCTCGCCATTCTAAAATTTCCAGCCTGCAACTGCAGGTCAAAATGAGCCGACAGTCTGTGATGTGTGTGTGAGCATTTAGGTCTTCAGATTCTTCTAGAAATGAAATACCTCCAGATCCATGTCAGACTGCTCGTCTCTGCCAAGGTGACCTGTTGCCACTCCAGAAGGCCTAATGTGACCATGGGGAGCAATAAAGGTGTTAGGGGTCTCGGAAGTGTCCGGAGCGATCTGTCCGGAACTGTTTCGCCACCTGCTCTCTCTCTACAGTAGGGGCAATCTTTCTCTCTATCTTTCTGTATAAAGCTACTACATGAGGTCTTTTTGGTGGTGACATAGTCTAGTCATACAAAAGGCTTATTTTTAAACGATTTCCTATTGACCACTTTTTTCTCCTGACTGATCACATTTCGATACACGTTGAACTCGTTTTACTGGGCTGCTCACAGTGATAAACAAGTTGTTTCAGAAGACCATTCTGTAGGAACCGTGCAGCAAAATAATTTATTACAATGTAATCAACAGTGTAATAATCTAAAGTGCTGGTCTGTCAATGAAAAGCTAATTATTACACTAGAGTAGATATGAGAAACAGCAGTGTGAGCTCTTGGACAAGGTTATTCTGTTTTGTGCAATGGCTAAGAATAACTCTTTTGCGAGATTAACGTGACCGCACTGAGCATGCTCAGACATAGACTTCTTTCTCTGTGCTCTGATATCACACAGGTTATTTATAAAGCAGCAAGATGGACACACAGAGCCAGTCATAGTGCATAAGTTAGGGTCCTTAGAAGCTAGTGCAAATCACGAAAGTCTAGTGTTGTACAAATGAGGAAATGCTAACTATGTTTCATTTACTTATGTTCATTTAGCAATGTTAGCCCTTCTAGGCAAAGAAAAGTAGCTGTTTGCTAATTAGCGATTGTTAATTAATATGTTTAAAAATTAAGAGTTTGCAAGCAGGCCCGTTGACAGTCTTGCTGGGGCCCGGGACAAGAATGTTTCATGTGCCCCCCCCCACCCCCCACTCCCCTCCCCCGGCTTACGTCATTTGAATTTCCTCTGTAGCAGACAATCCTTGAGTTAGGTCATATAGTATATAATATAGCCACACATCAAAGCTGTTTCTGACAGCTCACTGGTTTATACTTGACGCGTCGCGAGCGGCGTGAGGGTCCGCGCGGCGAAAATGATGTAATCACAGTTGCACCGCCTGCCTGTGCGCGAGGGCCTCACGCGCTGTTGATTCGCGAGCTCGTGCACATCTCGAATTTTGTAACTTTGCGTGCGCCGCGCCTCAGCGCAATGAACAAAGTCGTGTATGCAGGGTTCATACACCTTCATAAGGTGGAATTAAAGCACTTGTACGTCACTTTAAAGGTCCATTTCAGTATTTCCCAGCACGTTAAACTTAATTAAGTGAAATATTTATACATATACTCAAAATAAATCGCTTTTTATCACATTATTTAATGGTGGTTTATTTTCAAAACGCCCAATCTTAACGTCTTCACGTTCTCTCATGTTTCGTCCTGGAATTACAAGAGGCTTGTATTTGTTAACGTCATATAAGAGAACTGTTCAGACAGCTAGTTGTTGTGAAACGAAGTAGTTACAATTTCAAGCATTTTCAAGTACTTCAGCCTAAATTCTTTCAAACCTGGAACACAATGCAACATTAAAATTCGTCAGGTAAATGTTTTTCCTTTCTTTTCTGCGCTCCAGATTTCTGTATTTACTTTTACTATCCACCACTGTATTTCCCGCTGTTGGACGTGTACCAGCCGGCTACGGTCGGTGCTGGATCAAACCATTTTTCAGTGGGAAGTGGGGGTGTAAGCCAATAATGGAAAATATGCAGATAGGTAACAAACATATATTTTTGCCATTGAGCTTATTTTGAATACAGAGTTTTATATTAATGAAAGATTTCAAGATTATATTTAAAATTATAGACTTTAAATAAAAAATAAATTGCTGGGCTCTTTGATGGGCCCCCCTGGCCCTGGGGCCCGGGACAACAGACCCGCTTGTCCCCCCCTGTCGACGGGGCTGTTTGCAAGTAGCATGCCTGGATCAGACGTGTTGTGTTTTCAGGGCTCTTCTGTGATTAGCAATTGTCAGAGTAGAGACAACAAAATGCTAAATGTGGGCCTCAGGTGGGAAAACGTGGCACTGCTGATCTGCCAGAGGTTTAACTCTAATCCAAGCTCTTGGATTACCTGGTGTTGGGTATGTGCAAAAAACACAATAAAATAATTCAAATTAAATTAATAAAAATGTAAAAATGAAAAATAATTTAACAAATAATGTGAAACTCTCAGTAATAGTCCTATGTTTGTCCTATGCTATGTAAAAGGGACAGATCAGGTTTTATAGCGTTTATAGCTCAACTGGGCTGTTTTCTAAAAGAATCATCTCTTCGTAAGGATTTGGTTCAATTTTGGCATTCCTGTGCACTTGAGAATCATCATCTCCATACAAGCTTCATCAGGAAGCTCAGTCCCAAATGAATGCGTCTGAATAGACTGAACTCCACTCGGCCCTTTGTGGCGGGTTATGGTGATGACAGATCGATGCCTTTTCCTGGCTGGCTGTGTAACTGTGACTGGCATTCCAAGAACGACCGCCAAATGAAGAGTCTCCTAAATACATCACAGTGCTGAGCTCACCTCTAGTGTCAGAAAACATGTTTAGAGTAAAGGTCATTCCGCTACCGCCGCGATATGAGACGTCTGGGGAAACTCCATCCCACAGTGCCTTTTCACCCACACGCCCCACGCTGTACATTTTGTCATTTTGCCAACACACATAACCAGCATGAATTACATTAACAAAGTGAACGGCTGTTCCCCTTAGAGACGTACAAGTCTGTGTGCTTAGCTGCAGGGTAAAATGTTAAGTAGCATCAGCTAGGCTCGAACCGCTGACCTCTGTAACTTCGGTCTGCTGCTCCAGATCACAGTGAGGTATACAGACATGGAGCCAGCGGCCTGGTGCTCATGCCTGTGCCCGTCTACGGCGGGCAGCGTTGGCACTATTTTGGGCTCAGCCCTGCTGTTACACGCCTGGGCTGCAGGATAGACGTCACATCAGCCACAGCTGTTGAGGGGTGGAGTCCTTGGCTTCGCCCGCTGGCCCGCACAGATTCTTGCTTACCTCACGCTAACGGCAGGTTATTAAAATATCACCGCCACTTGTGCTGGCCCGTATGGGTGGATGGCAGAGATGGAAAGGACGGGGCCAAATGTGGGCTCTGGGTGGGTATCACGTGGTACTGATCTGACGGTATTTCAGCTCCAATCTGCTAATCAGGATTATGGTCTTTGGTGTCTGGTACATGCAGGTCCAGATGGAAGTGGTTGGTGGAACAGTGGTTGCTGACAGTTTAAATCTGTCCTGAGATCCGTATTAATGGCTTACTTCATACCCATAGCTGCTTCTGTAATAAGGCTGTAATGTTTTCAAAACAGTATCGAAAATAAATTGAACAAATAAAAGAAGTTTAAAACTGTCCTTTTGTAACATCACAGAACTGGTCAAGGGCTTGCAGAAAAAGGAAATGTAAGTTTTATAAAGATGTTGGTGCAGAATCGTAACAGCAAGACAAGTAAGGGTCAAAACCAAAAATCATAACAATAATAATAATGATGCAAAAGAAGCGTGAAACAACAACAGAAAGGGACAGTCAGGGACAAAATCCAGATGATGTAACCTTGATGAGCTGGAGCACTGTTGTCCATGAAGAAGAAATTGGTCTGTGTTGTTAATTTACATTTACGGCATTTGGCAGACGCCCTTATTCAGAGCGACTTACACTT
This sequence comes from Brachyhypopomus gauderio, assembly GCF_052324685.1. Classification (NCBI taxonomy): domain Eukaryota; kingdom Metazoa; phylum Chordata; class Actinopteri; order Gymnotiformes; family Hypopomidae; genus Brachyhypopomus; species Brachyhypopomus gauderio. The sequence goes on along the minus strand of NC_135211.1, from coordinate 22,871,132 downwards.
TTATCTCATTTTTTATACAAGTGAGCAATTGAGGGTTAAGGGCCTTGCTCAGGGGCATCTCAGTCATGGCCTCAGGTCTGGGAATCGAACCCGGAACTCTCTGGTCACAAGACCAGTTCCCTAACCACCAGGCCATGACTTAGAGGCACAATGACTGGATTAATGATGTTGTTTAAGTAGTATGGGCTTCTCACAAAGTGTAGGGCAGTTCTGTATTGACTAGGCACACCTGTCCGCACTGTAACACCACCATGGGCTCGTCTAGTGACAACAGGGGCTGATATCACCCTCATTGACGTCTCCAGCATTGTTGGTGGCCATAATTTCTCCTCAGCCTGAATGGATTTTCATCAGTGAACAGCACTGAGGTTCACAGGTCCCTTTTCCTGCATAAAAAGTTCCCTGGCCCATGCAAGACGATGACGCCTGTGGCTGATGGTGTTGCAGGTTGCAGATTGTCCAACACGCAGACCACCCTGATGTAAATGGTTCTGAATGGTCTGACATGACACTTGGGTGCCTCTCACCTCCCTTAAATGTGCCTGGAGTTGTGTGGCATTCATCATCTGGTTCCTTGTTAGAGAACTGCAAGTTGTACAAAAAGTACTACCCTGATTTTGGAAGATGGATGGCTGGATAGGTGGACGACATTATATTCACAACTGATGTTCTCACTTGTAACCCATTTAACAGCACACACATGAGCACAGGAGAGCTGCTTTTTTCCAAAGCTTCTTCAGTCATGACAGTGACAATGATTGAGTTCTGCAGTACGGAGCAGCATTGTGAAACACTTAAGGAATACTTTCTGACCTCCAGTATATCTCTCTCTTCCTCTCTCACTCTTCATCTCTTTACATGTCTCTCTCCTCTCTATTTTCCTCCCTCCACATGGGTGCTCTAAAATGTCAAATTAAAAAACACAGCAGGCTATAAATCCTTCTAGAACCTTCTTTTCAGCCAACCAAAAGCTCCTGATTGGCTGATGTTTTTTCTTTTGTTTTTGTTCCTTCTTCTCTGTCTTCCAGTAGGGTTTGGGGTTGTTGTTGTCTGTTTGTTGCTGCTTTAATTAATTTAATGCATTTTTTCATTAAAGTGCAGCTTTCACTTTTTAAATATTTTGGAGCTTAATCTTCATCACTCCAGAGATGATTTTTGTCAGCAAGGTTGCCACATAATGGCAAATAAAACAAACCCAGCTGTATCTTCCAAGAGCAGATATCCCTCTCCCACTGCTGTCCTGATTGTGCAACACTTAGTAAATCAACACTCAAATCTTGGTATTTAATAGTTTGTTAGGCCTTCATTTCCTCAGTAAGATAATGGTAGGAGTTGGTTTTCTGGACACAGATTCTATGTCTGATTCTGAACTCCAAGGACCTGTAAGGAGAGAATTTCTAATAGGAATCATTCACAGCTGAGGAAAAGCTTAGAGACTGATTCGGCTCTTAAAATGCTGACACAATAGAAGCTTTTCATAACTGTGGTTCATCTAAGGATGTGGTTGGCACGGCAATGGGAGGGGATGAGGCCTGAAGGATTCCCTACGCTCACTTTTGGCACTCCTCCATCGTTTGTTCAAGAGGACGAGTTTTTGCGAAGATCATGGGAGAGACTGCTATGAACTCCTCTTCCTTTTCAAAACGCTTCTCCATCTACATGTATTGTTCCAGACTGGCGTGCAGCGAGGAAGATGTTAGAAGTGTGAAGGGAGCAGCTCCTTATGAGGTAGCTGCACATTTATTGGAGAGGTGATTCGCCCTTCTGGCCCAACAACATGGTCAGTTAGTTTTTTTCCCCCACCAGACCTCAAAATGGTGTAGATGACATATGGCACAACTGGGATTCAAACCCTCAGTTGGCTGCATTATAGAATCAGCACATAAGATGGATGGCCTTTTCTCAGGCACATCACGGAACCTCCCCGTGTTTCCTCTCAGCCTCCCTTCGCACATGACCTCTCAACAAAACCGCCAGTAAATCAGAACCAGGGGTCTAGGGTCGAGGTCCGCTGCCGTCTGTCTGTCCGGCTGTCGAGGGAGTGCCACTGTCTGGTGTGGAGTTATGAGTGTGCAGGGTCTGGGGGGGAGGCCGTCCATGCAGGACCGGACCGAGGAAGGAGCTCGGGCCGGCACTGGCATCCCAGCGTGGTGGAGTCCTCCCCTGGGTGGTGTGAAACTGGAGCTGGGTGGATGTGTATGTGAGTAAGTGGACCTGTGGGAACAGGACGGGTGTAAAAGCTGTAATAGCAGAGCTAAGTGCTGCAGTTGCCACGGGGAATGTGACGTGTACTGGAAGCCAGCGCTTGGTGAAAGATGGACAGCTGGATTAGATGGACAGCTAGATTAGATGGTCAATCAACAGGGGCCAGACTTTGCTGTGCTGTGTCTTCTATTATCTCTCTCTCTCTTTCTCTCTCTCCCTCCCTCCCTCCGTCTCTTCCTTCCTCCTTTCTCCTTCCTGCTGTCCAGTGTAGTTTATGACGCACACTTCATTCTTACCGAGTGCTTGTGCAAGAGCACTTTTCCAGTTGGAGGTCCTACAGACAGGATTCAAGGTGGCTGCTCTCATGGTGCTGCTCACTGTTGATCTCCACCTAACCTCCACCCACATGATCATGAGACCCTGACAGCAGCAGTGTGTGTGCTCTCTGTGTCTCAAATGTCATGGTCTGGGTGAAGAAGTAAAGCCCTTAGGTATGACCTGACCAGAAAAAAATGTACATCTCTAATGATACTTATGATGATATTTTACTCATGTTAATGAGGTATAATGTATTATATGAAATTTTTTATATATTAAATTAATATTTTAAACTTAAAGTTATGCAGTGTTTGAGCTCATTGAAAACCCACTGTGTGAATTACAATACCATTTGTAATCAAATTATCAAACTCTTCGAGCAGACCATACTGCATTTAAGGCTGGACATTTTTCTTTGGTCCATTTGATGCAGTTTTTCCCTTTAATTCTTTCAGCACTGTACCAAATATCTGGTTTAAAGATTAAGAGGCTGAAGAATTATTTATCATACAGAAGTGAGTCAATGCTGCCAAGAGTGGAAATGCGGTCAGGATTGTGTGAGGATTACTTCCTGAGTTAGACGTAACTGCTGTGCACAAATTCCAGCTCTTCCCATGGACAGGAAGTGGGGACTTAGGGCTGCCTGCAAGCCAGTTTGAGTATCTCTGAAATCGTGTGACCACTGTGGTAAATAACTCTTTGAAGTCCAAGTTTGTAAGTGTATTCGTAGTGTATTTATTTCACATCAAGCGGCTGTGTGTGGGAGTGTGTGTGCGTGCGTATGATTGTGTGTGTGTGTGTGTGTGTGTGTGTGTTTAGGATGATTTTACTTCCGGTATGAATCTGCTTCAGTATGAGGCACTCTGGTATGTTCTGAGTCAGATACCTTCCAACATAAATCAGGTACTTTATATTTAGAAGTGCACATAGTAAACACGGTGTCTCCAAACGGTGACAGTGTTTGGTGAATGTGTGTTCTTTGTTTGGGGGTTACAGGTTCAAATGCAGTGTAAGCAGCTGTTGAGTCATATATCAGCTCTCACACCAGTAACCTGATCAGCAGTAATGCTGATATTCTGATGGGCTCATTTCTTTTGCTGTTTGTCACAAGGTTTTGGGGGTTTGTAAAACTAATTGCAGATGTTTGTGAGGTCCAGGGCGTCGTGCTGTAGAGATGTAGGAGTGGTAGAAGATGTTGTTTAGGTGGAAGGGCTGTGAGGAGGGTTTTGGATAAAGGACATGGGCCTTTCACACTCAGTGGCCATTAGAGGGGACTTAACAATGATTCGTCCATCACAAGACTTTCCATCCTTCAGGGCTCCAATGTTTCACATACGAAATAAATGTTGAATAAGACCTAAAAGAAAAAAAAAACATTTAAGTAAAACCTAAATCGATCTAATGGACAGCAGGAGTTTTAAAGTGGAAGTCAGGATCTGCTAGAACAACCAAAGACAAGTGGAGACTGTATGATGAAGGATGGTTTGCTAATTTGCTATTGGAGTTCCAAAGTTTTCCTCACGGGTGCTTAAAATATATTCAGAGTTATACATGAGTTGTACAGCTGTCAGTAATTTATGAGTAGCACGGATTTAATTTTAAAAGATCACTATATTCTTATTAACCTTTTAAACTGAAGACATATTATTTCATCTTAATCATAAGGCATACCTTTCAATAACTAGTGTGAATTATTCAGTAACTACACTGAATAATAGGAGTGATACGAGTATTAGGACTGAGTGTCTGAAGTTACTGGCAAATACTAGACATGCAGGGGATTAGAGTGAAGCAAATAACCTTGATACATTTACCTGTAATTACCTCAGTTAGTAGAAACAGGTTAGCAGAACTTAGCAGCCAGAGTGATCGCAGGATACCCAATCTAACAATAAATACAGAAGATTGCACAGACATGATTCATAGGCTGGTAATAGTGAGACAGTAAAACCTACCAATGTTTAGCACACAGTGGAACCACGCCAAGAATTCAAGGGGCCAGTATTTCATAATGGGACCCAGAAATGAATCCTTGTTAAGAGAAAGTTATGAAAACTGGTCTCCTGCTTTAATCTCAACCATTCATAACTTTTCAAATAGCCATGTGTGTGTGTGTGTGTGTGTGTGTGTGTGTGTGTGTGCGCGTGTGTGTGTGTGTGTGTGTGTGTGTGTGTGTGTGTGCATGCTTTCTTCTCCATAACATATGAGGCGATTGTACAGAATGGCTTGAAGTCGGTTGTAGAACCGACTGGATCTGCACAAACTAACTAGCTAGAGTCTGTGAAGGGTCTGGGTCAGGACTAGACATTGCTTTTCATGTCATGTGAATGTTATAGCCTGTTGGAGGAAATGACCCTCGCTCATAGTAACGGCTATGACTTCTTTGTGAGATCAGGTTGCCGGGACCACAAGGATCCTGTACAGTCCTGCTGCAGTCTGCCCAACAGACAGTGATGATCCCTGACAGCTTGTGGCTGGTGTGTGTGTGTGTGTGTGTGTGTGTGTGTGTGTGTGTGTGTGTGTGTGTGTGTGAGAGAGAGAGAGAGAGAGAGAGAGAGAGAGAGAGTGTGTGTGTGAGAGAGAGTGAGAGAGGGGGAGAGTGTGTGTCATACACTTTCCAGAGGTCAGGCGGTATGCATCTGCAGCTAGTCATAGCCCTAGTCCCTTGCTGTGTTAATGCGTGAGGATTTGCTAAGGGTAGCTTCTGACCTTTTATCGAATGGGTCCACCTTCTCGTCTTACGTGTTGTGTGTGTCTGCTGTCTGAGCCCATCAAGTGTATGGATGGTACAGTCCCCTGACAGCCATTCATCCACTTAACGACACTGAGACTGCTTTCAGGATTTAGGATACTACAGTTTCATTTGCTCCTTTGTCTTTTAAATATATTGGCACACTTTCTTACATCAGATCATATGATTCAGAACCATTAAAATCATTAAGAAAGAAAATGGTTGAATTCAAGCAACAGAAAACAAGTGTTTTAGCAGTGGAGCTGTTTTTCACGTCTGCTGTGTCCATGCGCGCACACTCTGCGGTCTGTGTGTAAGAGCTGCGTTTTGTTTGTCCCTTGTTAGCTGTAATTAGTGTGTGTGGCGTTGCCCTGTGCAGGGTCTCGTTTCCAGAGAGCTCTTTTCCTGGAGGAAAGCTATTACGCTATTAAGGCTCAAACTTGGAACTGCAGGAGGATTGAATTTCTACCATTTTGAGGAATCTCTGCCAAGCATGACTAAGTTGAGCTCATAAAGACAGACACGCAAACACACTCATAAACACACACACACACACACACACACATACACACATGTGCACACACACACACACACACACGCACACACACACACACACACACACACACACACACACACACACACACACACACACACACACACACACACAAGCTGATCAACTCTTTACCTTTTCTGGGCTGCTACTGTAGATATTCGGCAACCGTGATTGGTGAAACCGAACACCTGCATGAAGCTGCTGAGTGTAATCTGGCACCATCGCACTTATCATGACCGGCACCATCGCACTTATCATGACCTCGTGTTCACGTCGCATGTCTTTAAAACCCTCCAATCTTCCCTCTTACCGTGAATGTGGCCAGTCCGCCTGGACTCCAGAGAACTTGTCCTGGCTTGGACATTTTATGAAGAGCCAAGCACTCTGACGGGATAAACAGGGATGTGAACCTGAGAAATGATGTGAAAACGAACTCTGAAAAAGAGAATAAAATTGCCTGCATCTAGTTTCAGTACTAAATGTGTTTGTGAAGCATATTTCAAACAGCGGAAAGCATACATATTTTGGTAATAAGTTATGTGACTGGACCTCTGGAGATATTCTCTGTGGTTTTAAAATCAGGCTTGATACATCTGACCTCCACATGTGAAGCATCTCATCAGCTTTGAAGATGTAAGTTATGTAATTACAAGAATAAGAAGTGAGTGTCTGGACTCACTGGCAACTACTAGGGGTTTAAGGGATTAAAATGCAAACAAATGACCTTGATAAGTTTGCCTACACTTACCTCAGTTAGTTTAACAGAAATTTAGAGATTCAGAAGTTCAGAGGTGATCCTCCTGGCGTGGATCATAAGCAATAACAGTTGCTTTCTTATTGCTTCTTTAAACCTACAAGTCCTGGCGTATACGCGCTCTGCCCTTGCCTTTGGGAAATGTAGTCCATCACCAGTGTCTTATGGCAATCTAATGTGAGAGTTCCAAAAAGGAACATGAGGCAAGTGAGGCCTTCCTTTAGAACACTTTTAAATCTCAACACGCCATTTTTCTCTTCCTGCTGAGTGGACTCCTCTGCGGTCTGCTTCTAATAAAGTGCACAAGCTTTCATTGCATTTGAAGGTTTGCATTTGAATTGGTATTGCGAATGTAAATCACAAAACCCTTAAGCATTGCAGTATGTGTCCAGATGTAAATGTTAAGGGAAAACAGCTTGAGGAGCTGGACAAAAGTGTTAGTGTCCTGCAGGATGCAGCCATGCTCTCCTGAAACTTGATGATATGCAGGCTACATTGGAGGATGGGCATGGCCCTTTCAGTTAATAGCACTGCCTAGTACATCTGGTGTAAGCAAGCTCTTGATTAGAATGGAAACTATATGAAACTGACATAAAACACGGAATATAAAAGTGTCAACATGGAGCATTCAGGATGACTTGGACTCGCTGTGAATGACATAGGCTTTGTAAAGAACTGACATAACCAGTTGTATGAATAGCCAGTCCCAATGATGAGAAACAGGTGTTATTATTGATCGCGGGCTGACTGCTGGTAACCTGCTACCTTGGATGACATGAGTGCAAAGATGCATGGACTGTTATGTAGTCAAAAAGATCAATGGGTGCTTTGTGGGAGGGGTTTGATGTGGCACCGCCCACTGCCCTGATAATCACTTCTGAGTGGAAGACTGGTGAGGTGTTTAGTTTCAGGTCTCGTATCAGTGCCATGTTGGGGAAAGCCGATATGGTCATTGGTCCTCTGGGAGCTGGTGCTGAGCTCATACCCCTCAGACAACTCTGAACTCTCATTCACTCTTATTTTATTTTTTTCCAGCTGTTTTTTCTCTATTTGAATCCCATCCGTCTCTCTGTTTTACGTTTTCTCTCCCTCTCTCTCTTCATTTGCTGTCCTTCTGTCTCCATCTTTTGCGTGTGTATGACGAGGTACTCCTGTCAGCAGAAACCTGTCCACCAACAGATTTGGGACATTTCAGCATGCCAAAGCATTCTGAATCACCCATTAATATCCATTGAAACAACCGGGTGTCAGGACAACTAAACTGTTGTTTTTTCAGAACTCACATATGTGGCGTGTGGCCGTCGTCGCAGGTTCCACCGTCCGATTTGGCTCACTGGCCTGGCCTGCACGTGTGCGTTTGCCTTCTCAGCTTTACTGCCCACGTGTGATCATCCAGGCACTGAGACTGTCATCGACCTCCGAGCTATTCCACTCCTTGCCCAATCATAAACCCTCGTGATCAGTGCAGCTGAGCCAAAAGGCACCTTGGGAATGTTTGAGTGGGTCAAATGCGAATATGGTTTACAGATACGTCTTGAGAAAGAGGGAATGTTGAATCACCTTGCTCTAAGGCACGTATTGTACTAAATGGTTCAAAATATGAAACTTTGAAATGTGAACCACTAGACCTGTAATCTATGCACCAGTATTTCAAGCTGCTGTACTTTGGGTCAGTTTGCAGTTTTTAGGCATGTGCATGTGGAAAGTTGTTTCGACTGTGAGTTCATTTATTTCTCCACGTCACCACTACAGACAACCTCACTGGAGTCCAGTAAATCAACTTCCTCCACAATCTTTTATTTATCACCTTATTTATCATTTCTGACATATTACGCCGGTGGACCATACAACAATACATACCAGCTAATTAAAGCGAAAAATATACAGTAAAAAAAAATTGATGTAACATAAAAACCAAAACATGTACAATTAAAAATACTGACTTCGGAATCATAGCACCAAGTCATCAAAGCAGTATGGAGCCAGTGTGACTGAAATGATTGGTTTAGCATGTAAAGAAGAGACCTTTTCAGCACGTCATAACTCAGCTGATGAAAGAGCAAAAGTCAGTCACATCTGGCCCCATCCTGTATGGATTATGTGTCAGGCTAGCAAAATGTCCTGATCCAGGTCCCCACATATCCATAAAATCATATTTATTGGGATATTAAAATACCCCAATCCTGATCTTTGCTCGTTATTTCTGCTCGCCACGGCCTGAGGTCACACCTATCCTCCAGTCCGATGTTCCGTGGTCTCTGCGGACCCAATCACGGCTGCCGAGGTCAGCCTCGTCCTCCCCCACCCACAGCTCATGTGAATCCTAGACAGCCCCTGCCACAGAGCGACCCGGCCCCTTCGAGGTGTGTGGTATGGGCCCCTCTGGCGCCATTACAGGCGTGCTCTCTCCACACCCTCGTCCGAGGCCCCCGGATAACCGCAGAGACCCTCTTGCTCCATTCAGACTTCCCCAGGGTGGGGGTGGTGGGGGTTGGGGGGAGGTCTGAGGCTGAGCTCTGGATGACCAGTACTGGCTTGTGGTGTAGGAGTGGAGACACACCTCACACACTTACAGAGCACAGCACATTAAATAATGAATAGAAAAAGGTAATGTTTATCTATCTCTGCCTTGTTAATTTTCTGGCTCTACATCTTTTTCTCTTTCTCTCTTTCTCTCTCTGCTCCTCCACTTTAACCACGCCCAATGGACCAGTCATGACTCCCATCCACAGCTGCTTCCTTAAGACCTCATTGGTCACTTGCACCATGGTGGTGACATGCTGGGCGGTGGTCAGAATGGTCCCCAGTGGGAGGGACCTGCGGTCTTGCTGGTGCACGTCAGTGGTTAGACAGCTACAGAAGGAAACCAGCAAGTTAATGACTTCCAGTGAGACGTTGCAGTGAGAGGTTTTATATCCATTTAGCTACATGGAGTTAGTTTCCTTTCTGTTTAGAAGAGAAGACAAAGGAGATGAAGGCGGATTTGTTTTCAGTACACCAACCAGCAGCAATTCAGGGGTCAAAGCACTGGTTCATTCCTGTTCTTACACCTCTGGTCCAGCTCATGAATAGCTCAATAATTTGCAGACAAGAGCGGGTTAAGCTTCCCAGGTTCCTGGCACTGCAGACACTGCTCCAACACGACCACTGTGGTTCAGGTTATTAGCGTTATTAGCAGGGACGCCACTAGACCGTGCAGTGCAGATAAACTCCAGGAGCAGAACAGGGACGAAGCAGCTTTAGCTCCCTTAGTCTAGAATTCAGCTTCCCAGTTCAAGAGCCTCATCTCTGTCTGGATCGGAGCACCACTGTACATGCTCCACATCAAATGAGTGGAGAGAGAGAACCATGAAACAGAATAGCTTAGTGTTTCATGAGATATTCATTCAAACACTTAAAGTACGCTTTATCCAACCCCTGGGACTGTAAACAGATCATAAGAGCAGAGTGTGTTTCAGACACTTCATTTCTCTCTCTCTCTCTCACTCTCTCTCTCTCTCTCTCTCTCTCTCTCTCTCTCTCTCTCTCTCTCGCTCTCTCTCGCTCTCTAGATCCATCAATACTGTCAGGCCATAATGCCATACAGGCATCTCTGATCTCCTCAGGAACATTCTCTTCCATGGACCTGATTCTGATATATTTCTCAAAAAACCCCACCCCTCAAACACTAAACAACAACAAAACAAAAACCCCTCCAAGTAAAAAAAAAACAGCTATCATGAATTTCTTCAAAGACTGGATCTTGCTGGAGCTCTTTTATCAATAACTCATGAGAGAGACGTGTGGAGTTGCTGGTTGCAGTCTTGTCTCTATGTGTCTAGACCTTAAGGCATCAGTGACTTGTGAACCATGGCTTAATCTCTCTTTAGTGCAGGAATAATTTCAATAATGTTATGTATTTAATGTATTTTAATCTATCCTAATCTCACAAAGACTTCATAATCCTGATTATAACAAGCAAAAAAAATCTATTTTCATTTTCTATGAATGAAGTGTTATATGAATGAAACTTATTCATATAAATATGAATAAATAGCAGTCATCTTTGCAGTTTGCATACAAATTGCATCATGCATCCAATGAATATCAAATTAATATTAGCTGAATTTTTATCAAGACACACCTCTTTACAGTACTTCAGCTAATTTTTAAAAGTCAAATTTTATTTGCATTTTTTGTTTGCATATTTTATACGGGAAAGAATTGATTGGTCAGAGTTACATTCCTGCTCTTCCAGGGACAAAATTTAGAAAACCATAATAATTGGTTGAATGAAAGCTATAATGTAGCTTTGATGTGCACAAACACACACATGCACACTATCATATACCTGCTCACTCAGACAGGTGTAATATATACTTAATGGTGAATAGAGAAGAGGAGCAGAGAATAGATGGGCTCTCTCTATCTGTCTGACTTTCTCTGTCTCTGTCTCCTGTCTCTCTCACACTGTTTCTGTCTCTCTCTCTCTCTCTCTCTCTCTCTCTCTCTCTCTCTCTCTCTCTCTCTCTCTCTCATTTTCTGCTTTGTTGACCAGAACAGCAGATCTGAGTGTAGCCAGAAGAAACACTGTCACACTGCTTCTCATCTACTTTCAATCCAAACATTTTTGCATGTGTGTGTGTGTGTGTGTGTGTGTTAGATGGTGAAGGTCAACTGTTATCTTTCAGGTCAAATGTTTCACTTCATCAACCCCACCTGTACGTCTCTCACCTGCCAGACACACACACACAGACAGACACAGACAGACACACACACACACACACACACACACACACTGCACAAAGACCCTCTATCCACCTCAACAAATGCCCTCATTCACCTGCAAGTCCCCATCATGCCTCTCTCATTCCAGAGCCCACAAAACAGAGTGAAATGGAGCCAGGACAGAGGACACAGATAAGAGAGCAGGGGGAGAGAGTCCGAGTCTTAATAGCCACCCAGTTCCTTGATAAAAACCAAGTAAAAGCAAAGTTCTCATTACAGGACGTTTGGGACTCAGACAGACAGAACAGTCTAAACTGAGAGATGGTGAGAGATCAAACAGTGAGCAGGAGAGGGTGCAGCCTCCCTCTGTTGTGTGAGGTTCTCTCTCTCTCACACACACACACACACACACACACACACACACACACACACACAACCTTCATAATAAACGATCGGAAGCAAGCATTGGTTGGCTTGGTGTGGTCTGACCTCACATGCTCTGGAACAACTGAATCCGCTCAGGTTACGGCCAGAGAGGAGCCCTCTGCCCCCTGCACCCCCCCCCCCCCCCCAATCTCCATCCATCCGTCCATCTGTATGTCTGTCTGTTCTACTGCATGGTCACTTATGGGGTGTTATTGGTCTCCCTCAGAATTAAGTCCTCACCTCTCAGTTAATGCAGAGAAGTCAAAATCGTCATGGGACTAATCATATTTTCTAGCCTTCTCTCTCTCTCTCTCTCTCTGTCTTTCTCTCTCTCTCTCTTTCTACATTTCACTGCTGAGTTCAAGCCTTTGAAAATCACTCGGCTTGTCAGTAGAAAAGCACCTTTCTGTGCTGTGGTGAGGTTGCAATGGGTGGCTGTGACTGCCAAAGACATGTTACAGAGATGGAGAGATTGAGAGAGAGGGAGAGAGAAAGAGGGAGAGGGAAAGAACGGGAGAGGGAGAGAGGTCTGGTACCTGTCACCACACAGGGCATCTGAGACCTGACGCTGTAAAGAGCTCAAACGTGAGACACAGGAACAGAGCTAGTGACAAATTCCCTTCATACTCACATTCAACACTGACGCACTCAAGAACATTCAGGTCTGCTTAAGATTTGGGTGCAAGAGAACACACACACACACACGCACACACACACACACACACACACACACACACACGCACGCACGCACGCACGCGCACACACACACATACACACACACACACACACACACACACACACATATACATACAAAAGCAAACTGTTAAGCTTGGTCCTGCATTACTGGTGGTTCTGGGACTGAATTAGGAAGCAAGGTGAGCAGTCATAGCCTCTGTTTTATTTCACCCTACAGAAATGTAGGATGGAGTTCATGTTCGGGTGGGGTATAAGTTTGGGTGGGGTTCATGTCTGGGTGGGGTTCATGTCTGGGTGTGGTTCACGTTCGGATGGGGTTCATGTCTCGATGTGGTTCACGTTCGGGTGGGGTTTCCGTTTGGGTGGAGTTCATGTTCAGGTGGGGTTCACTAGTCTTTCTTAGGACCTCATTCACAATACGTCCAACAAATCACCTACAAATTGTTCCTGGGATCAAATTACGATTTGCGCTTCGGCGCTCCAGTCTCAGAATCTGATCTGAGAATCTGATCTATAACCCTATCTGATCCCACGCAGCAGCAAAACTAAACACCCCATCACACTCTACCGCCCCTCTAAACTTCCCTGAGCAGAAATGCTACTTTTAGCTATCAATACCAGACTGGTCAGCACAGGTCGAGTTTACAGCGCAATTCAATCTACCGCCAGCCATTAGTATGGGAAGACCTCTATCTCCTCTACACAATCAGCTTTCTTAAAGTTTATCAAAACTGTTTATTGGTCCACTTTGAAACTTTTTCAGTCTGGTGTATTTGGAGAGCCGAAAACCGGGCCTGACTCAGACAGCTGCATGGACATGGATCGTTAACGCCTAGCATTGCCCGTCTGGTGAAGCTGTGGCGTTTGGGGCCCTCTCAGCGGCCGAGGCTTTTACGTGACCAACGCGGGACAGTGTTCCTGGCCTTGGTGCTGTCACATGCCCTGGTCTGCAGGGCGTGGGCTGGTGCCTCTGATATGTAGTCATACAGGACGAATGGGCTTCACATTCCTGTCTGTGTGAGGATCTCATAGATCATGTGAAGTGTATAATAGGAGGTTATTGGGAGTGACTGCTGAGCTTAAAATGTGCAAACTTTTACAGAACAGAACAACATGTTTTAGCATTTATAGCCACTTTCTTATAAACTGACCAATGTTATATTTTAGATATAGTTTTATGTAGTATGTTATAAATAATATATACTTATATATAGGCTTTCATAAATGTGAATATTCTAATATTGGTGAGGGGAATCAGTATAATGTTGTGGCATGTTAGAGGTTTGTATAACATGTCCGGTCCAGCTCGTAAAGGCTTCATAACTGGCTTATAAGGCTTCATAACTGCCTTATAAGCTGATCACATGTGTTAAGTCAGCAGGACGTGGGGTGTTACATGCGGGAATCGCGTGTGAATCACATGCGCAATCGTGATACACTTCACGATGTGCTAGTTTTTGGCAGGGCGTCTGGATCTGTGTTTCTGTAGCTGGTCATGGGTTTGAGAGCAGCGTAACCCGCTCAGTGAAGCTAATGAAGTCCCAGATGTCCTACCCCCACCTGGTCATTAGGTCTGGGCAGAGCCTGTCGCCACACACCAGTGTGCAGTGTCACCACCACGGGAATATGCAGGGCTAGGCTACTCGCTCAGCTCTGAGTGTGTGTGTGTGTGTGTGTGTGTGTATGCGCATGCTTCAGTGTTGTGTACTTTGTGTGCAGGTTATTTAAGACGAGGCCTGTTACGGCATGTCCTGTCTCTGCTGCCCCCGAGCTCGGGCCGGGTGGAGAGGCCAGGGTTTTATTTGCGGACAGGGCAGAGGGGCAGCTTCTCCACACCGTGGGAACGTGAAGCAGGCACTGGGTCACAGCAGGCTGCTGTTGCCAGCATTGTCCCGGGTCGGGGAAGGTAGAAGGGGGCCCTGTGGGGGCCTGGGTAGGTGGGGGCCCCTGCCCGTCAGTAACCTGAGCAGATTCGGTTGTTCAAGGCAAGACAGGCCAAATGATGCTTGATCTGCTTGTGTTTGCTATGCAGGCTGTGTGTGTGTGTGTGTGTGTGTGTGTGTGTGTGTGTGTGTGTGTGTGTGTGTGTGTGTGTGTGTGTGTGTGTGTGTGTGTGTCAGTGTCCTATAGGCCGGTAGGATCCATGGCTCATTTATCAGTAGCAGTTAACAAACACATGACCCTGTTAGTTCTGTTGAGTGCACATGAGTTGGAACATGGGACTGCTGACATAACTGTGTGTGTTTGCAATCTGTCAATCCGATTCTACACTGCAAAACTTTATAACCCGTAACTTTGATCAAATCTTCATAATTTTTCATCTTGTACTGAGAATATGGGAGTTTAGAGTGCAAGAGCAGAGGGATTATACAATTTATGGATTATAGAATTAGAGGTGTTGCTATACACGGCCTGAGAAGTGTGTTGTGTGTAGTTATATATCGTCAGTGTGGAAGAAATACTTGTAGAAGAGGCCCAGCAGGACTGGCCTGTGTTAAAGAACAACAACCAGACTCCCTACTGACCACAGTTGCTCCCACTCACACTCACACTCGCACTGAGGAGTTGAAAGCAATAAAGAGGACGCTGCTGGTTCATTTAAAACGGCGACACCCGCGTCGCTAACAACGTGGGCTTTCAGCAGTCACAGCTGCTGGCTAAGGACGTAAATGCCCTTTAAAGTGCCCTAGGGAGAGCACCGGCACCCCCAACTCACCACGGGGCTCAGCGCCTGCCTTAGGAAAACCAGAATGTTATGCTAGCAATCATGTGGTTGCATGAGGGGGCAGTCATGGGTTCTGCTTGGCACCTACAGCACGTCTGGGGGGGTTCTCTTACTTTCTCACTCTTTCCGCTGTCTTCAGCGATGCATTCAAAACCCCTGTGTGCCGTGTGCTGTCCATAGAGGCTGGCCAACGGCCGCCCTGTGGTCCCTTGGATGCTGTTAGAGTAACTCATACGTGGTGTGCTGATCCTAGATCAGTGTGCAGGGTGAATATTTAAATGGATACATTCAGAGGAATGGCCCTGAATCTGAACTTGATCTATATAAATTGTTCTATATAAATTCCATTGCTATATTCCATTGCTCATCTGACGTTTGATATGTTGTAGATTAACACTGTGTGAGATGTGTACATTAATAAAAGGTCTTCAGTCTTTGGGACAGGATGAAAGAAGCCAGCGTTCTACAAGCTTCTTCAGCGTTCTTCACAACTTCTATGACATCTCACTCTTGTGTTCAACAATCTCAGTGTTGTTTCATTTGTGTATGTGGGATTATCGCACAGCCCTGATAATCCCATGAGTCTCCACTGAGGGAGAGGCGTGCTCAGGGCCCCAGTAGAGACGCTGGGAATGCGCACTGTACTGCAGCCATGATCACTGGTGCTACACACTGCTCTCTCTCTCTCTCACACACACACACACACACACACACACACACACACACACACACACACACACACACACACACACACACCAGAAGAATGGACAGGTGCTGACTGCAGGAACACTGCCATTCTCAGCTCCAAACTACACACACACACACACACACACACACACACACACACACACACACACACACACACACACACACACACACACACACACACACAGATGCTTATGAGCAGGTGGGTGGAAGTCACACAGAGCGCAGGGCTCTAATGTGTCTAGTGCAGTTGTCTGTGCAGTGGGGTTACATCAGGGACAACCGGTAGGGATGCAGAGATTTTGAAGTTCAAAGGTCACTCCCCACCCATTTCATTCAGGTCTGATGAACTCTGTATGAATGGAACAGGCAGAGCTGAACCATGGACACAGTTGCCGTAATGATGCCACATTTGGGGGAGGGAACTAGCAGCGTTTAGGACTTCTGTGATTGTGAACTACAGAAAATGAGGGAGAGATCAACACCTGTCAGTGTCAGTAAAAGTAGTTATATTCATCTTCTTTAGGACTATTTTAAAACTTTCCTATCAGCGCCTGTTGAGGCCTGTCTATTCCTGATGGTTTTTCCAGACAGGTAAACGTCTGGATTCTCCCAGTGTTTCGCTGAGGGTTTTTATGAAACCACACAAACCACGTAATAGGCACAGGGGAACTTCATTAATGATAGTGCCATATACCAGCAGTGCAGAGGCAGGCAGCCATTAATAGTGTTAATAGGGGCGGAGACTGTTTACCAAATCACATGACAAAAAGCATCATGTATTTGGCAAAGCTAGGAACACTAAACCGAGCAAACACGGCCATGGGGAAAGACCCAAGGAGCGAATACACACGGGTCACACCACTGACACGGTGGAAACAGTGGAAATAGAAAAACCAACAAAGGGGAAACCAATGCACAGAGTGTGAACACACAGAGGGAATTGAACCAAAACAAGAAACAGCCAGTACGTATAGAACACACAGCAAAGCGTCGCCGTGGGAACCGCGACACCAGAGGATGGGTGACCATGACGATATCTCTTTGCTTATCCCCAGCGCTACTGATGTCATGGGGAAGACTTGTGGGGATGTTTGTAGGATCCCGCTCAGATGCCCAGAGAGTGCCCATGTGTAGGGTTTTCCTGTATTTTACTATTCGTAGAATATCAATAACTCATTATGAATCCTCATTAGCGAGGATAACAACATAATCTCTTATGAGATTATGCTCAAGTTTAATCTCTGCAGATGGTAATTGGTGGCTCCAAGGTTTCCATTTGGATTGAAGCTTTGTGTGATTCCTGACCCAAGCGGACTGGAGAGGGTTAATGTTTGAATTAGCCGTGCTCATCTGGACGTGCTCATCTGGACGTGCTCATCTGGACGTGCTCATCTGCTGCTCTGATGTGTCCTGGCTGCTGTACCCGCTTGAGCACAGACCTTCAGTCCAGAGGGACATGTATAGGGAGACCTCACTGAATCTCAGACCTGATGTCTAACAGGGAAAGACACACACACACACACACACACACAGACGCATGGTGAAAGTGATTGAGAAAGATAAAGAGGAAAGGGCAGTTTGATACTGTATACGTTCTGGAGAAATTATGCACGATAATTACATAACATTCATAATCATTGTTTATTCTGGCCCAGCATTACTGTATAGTTTGTTTATCTACTTTAACACCTTGATCTACCTTATCAATATCAGTACTAGCATGTGAACATTGTTATAATAGTTGAGTAGGTTACACTGTACAGGTGTCAACAGCAGTGAGCAGAGTGGTGTGTGTGTGTGTGTGTGCTGGACGATCCCACACTCCACGCTCCGCCCCCACGCTCCACCTCACGCCCCACGCTCCGCCCCATGCTCCGCCCCACGCTCTGCCCCATGCTCCGCCCCATTTTCTGACTGGCCTTATGTCATCTCAGAAGAAATCCATCATTTCCATTCAGCCATGTCCAAAACTGAAGAACAGAGAAAATTAATCTAGCTCATTTTGCTTAGTAGTAGCCCAAAATAAGTGATTTTAAAGTCATGTGGAAAGTTATAATTTGGACAGGGAGATACTTGGTGCTGTCCCAATTCATCATTAAGTCCATATGAGAACTTTTCTCATAGTGAGAGTTCTGAAATGTGATCGATTTAATCTCCTTTGAAATATATTTTGTGTGCTTGTGTACATGATGACACAGCACATTATATCAAAACATTGGGCAGTGATTATTAGTAACAGTGTAAGAGCAGATGTGAACGCATGGAATCACATCAAAATAAGATGTCAAAGGAGTGTAGCAGGGTTGGAGCATGTAAAAACCAGCACAGTTTACAGTATGTCACGTCAGTCCCAGAGTCTGCAAAGTGTCAACCTGAAAACCCCAAAGTTCAGAACTGTGTGAGCGTTGACAACCTTGAGTTAGAACAACTTGTAACAATTTGGTCAGTTAGAACGAAAATCACTGATTAAGTCTTACAACCTCATGAGAACTCCTGGCCCATCCAAGATAATATCCAAGATTATCTTCAAGATAATATCCAAGGGAACTCCTCAGAGAGTCACAGCAGGAGTAAGACTGGAGTGGGTCGTTGGATCTGAGGCAATAATGCTCACAGGCTTGATGTTGCCCTCAAAGAAACGTGCTGAGTGACCTTCCCTTGGGAATCAATCAGAATGGGGATTCTTGACCCCTGCCTGTGATTGGCTGTCTCTGGAGCTGGGTGGCCATGGGTGAGAGATGTGAGCCTTGCCACACATGTGCTGTGGTGACATCATCGAGGCCCTCGTCACTGCAGCGTGTAAATATTTACATCTCCCGGACGCACCGTGTGGGGCTTGTTTGTGGTTGTGTCCACGGAGGGCGGGTGGGCGATGGATGCAGACCTTTCGTGGGAAACCTTTGGAAGTTCATCAGGATGCCGTGTCAGTCCATCCCAGCACAGTTGACCATATGGAGGGGTGGAGCTACAAGGAAACCCTCCCTCCACCTATGTGGAGACTTCCTGTGACATCCATAGATGACAACATCACAGGAAGTTTATTTAAGCAGGGTTTCTGTTGAGTGAAATAAACTCCGTCTCGTCTTACAGCAGTAACTGATGATCATGGGATGTGCAGTTTGTAAAAAGTGGTGATAAAGATGTTGGTTAAGCCGAGAAGTCAATGTGGCTTTATTGCCATGACGATATGTTGTGTACAGTACTATACAATACAGAAAATGTCAATGTAAGATGTTGCCAAAACATTGAAAATGTAATTTCAGAACAAATGTAGATAATTCAACAGGTGAGTGGAGTAATACGTGACCGCTGACACCACCTGTTATTACATCTCTCACCGCTAGGGGTGCTGTGTCCCCTGCTCCCAAACAGATATGGAATGTTTCACATTGGGCAAAATCTCTGAAGGTTTTATATTTTTGATGCAAAAACATCCAAAGATTTTTACATTTTTCACAACAGTGTCGTCGGGCAGTGGCTGCGTTCTCATTGGGGTTCTTCTGTATCCGCCCTGTTTAGTTCTCATCTGTTCTACCTCTCCTTTCTCCTCTCTGTCTTCTGTCTCTCTTACTCTATCACCCACTCCCTCTCTCTCTCTTCCTCTCTGACATGTGTCATTCAGCAATTCATCCTTCCCTGTTGTATGATTTTTTCTGCTCCCCAGGTGAACAAGGGACCATGGAAACCTGAGAACATACCGGCCACTCTGGTCCTGCACAAGACTGATGCGCTGTGTTTTCCAAACTCAGTGTTTTACTTCCATTCCACGTTCTTCCTCCACTCCATGTTCATCCTCCGCTCCATGTTTTCCATCTGTCCACGCTCTGGTGGTCCTGTCAGTCCTTCTCGTCATCCTTCTCGGGGGCTTTGAAGTCATCAATGTTTTCCTTACAGTAACACTTTCCAATAGCTTGGAAACAGCTGAAAAAAATATGACCAAATAAAATGAATTAGCCCGTTTTAAATGGTAAAGGGCCGTCACTAGGCCATAATGGAACCATCTGAGAGTGTTTTGGCCATGCCCATAATAACTGCATACGTGGCAGCCTGGACAACCCTCCCTTCCAGAACAACACTTGCTTTGTGGTTATATATCATGTGTTTCTCCATTTGTGAATACACTTGCTCTGACACACACCAGTCTGCTGCTGGAATCTGGTGCTGTTCAGGATGAGAGATTGAGGAAACGTTCTGCTGAGAGAACTTGTCCAGACAGAAATCAAGATGTTCTTGCCAAATCCTCATTAATGCTGACCTGTTTTAGGGGAACACGGAACATTCCACTGCAGTCCAACAGGGCTGGTGTTGTGGCTCAAACAGGGTTTGAGATGTTGAATCTCTCCCGTCCGAGTGCATGCATCATTTTTTTGGAATGTCGGGATGTGAAGAATAGTCCGTGTGGCCTGTGCTGACACAGAGTTTCACTTCTCCTGCTAGTACTGGGCATCGTGCTGGATCCTGTCCCGGGTTTTTACTCACACAACACTCTAATTAGACCCATTATTGACCCCACCAACCCCCACCACCCCCTGGATACGTGACAGGTGCGTCTAGGCAGGGTGTGGCAGGGGGTGGTGTGTGTGTGTGTGTGTGTGTGTGTGTGTGTGTACATTGATCATGCTTCGGGTGTTATGATGATTTATTCACTTTGTGAAGTGTGGACCATGGAGATCTGGGGAGAGAGCGTATTGATCTCAGCCTGCAGGACAACACATTAACTTAGAAAAGATGAACAGTAGTGATTGGAGATATGGCAACCCCATGGTGATACTTCAGAGGCAGACATGAGTTTAGAGCGTGAACAATAGGTGGATCTGTGATCCCTTGAACGTACTGAAAAGACAGGTGTGAATTTAGATTTAGAAATTATTTCGAGAGAACAGTGATGAAGCAGGATCTGGCAACCCTGTGGGGTCACACATACTTTCTGTTTGAATATTGTGAATGGTCACATGGCAGATTTTGGTATTCCTGTAGACTGACTATAGACAACCACATGAATATCCAAGTGAATTTAAATATGGAAATGCAGTGTCGACCTGGCAACATTGTGGATTTAGCCCAGCATCTTGTAAAGAGTAGTGTGTAATAAAGCTTTTGTAATAATCCCAAGTGCTGACTTTTTATGAAGTACCACTTACAGTTGGCTTAGCACTAGCGGGTGTGTTAGTGATTACTTACACACACTTGGATTCAAACTGGGGCTTTTATGAGTAATATTGAGATATAAAATATGTTTTATATTTGTAATGTATTTTTTATGTCAATTGTATATATATTTGTAAGGGGAAATATATGAATAACACTCCAAATAAGGTTTTAACACCCAGTGCCTTAGGCCTTACGTCAGGGGCCTGCATGTATCGGGGTCATTCCAGGGCATTAGTGAAGCAGGGTTGCCAGATATCAGTACAGGAGTGACTGGATATCCCCCCTCTTCACATCGAGCTCTGAGCATGGCCTACAGGATGTGTAAGCAGTTCAATCATGGTGTTCTGTTCCGAGCAAACACATACCAGCTTTTATTTAGCGCTACAAGCAGTAGCGCAACTCTATACCGTTACAGGCTGCTTTTGACTTACACACACTGTCACACATGCTATCACACATGCTCTCACACACACTGTCAAACATGCTCTCACACACTCTCACACACACAGGCTGCCTAACTGAGGGAAATGCCTTTAAGAACACTGAGATGATCTCTTTAACATAGATCTACTCTCTCTGGCCCATCACTCAAACCGTCTTCCTCTTTCTGCTGGACTTTTGCCTGTCTTTCTCTCCCTCTCTCTCTCTCTCTCTCCCTCTCTCTCCCTCTCGCTGTATCTTTCTGCCCCTCTATTTCTGTCTTGCCTGCTCTTCCTTTCATGCGCTGCCCCTGTTAGCTGCGTCTGCAGGAAAAGCAGAGGTAGCTGTGTTTGGTGCCTAGCTTGGCATTCTGGGAATTTACAGAAGAGGCAAGCCAAAGAGGACCCACCCATTCCAATGACCTCACAGATATAGTACTCTCTCCTGCAAGCTTAGCATGTAAACACACACACATTAGCGCAAATACACACTCCCTTGCACACACATAAACATGTGTATTCAGACACACACATACACACATATGTACTCACACATACCTGCGCACATACATGCAAACACGTACACACACGCACTCAAACACACACATTCACACACATTGCGCACAAGCATACACACACCTACACGCACTCTGTCATACAGAGTTCTAAAACACTCCTTGTAGCATTAAAAATGATTCAAAGTTGACCTCTGCCATCCTCGCCATGCGGGTTGGCGTGCTGATGCCCAGAGTCGGGGGCAAAGTCTGGCGTTACATCAGCAGACCGTCCGAGATGGAACCCGATCTGAGATGGCCGTCTTGTTTTATCAGAACGCCACGCCTTCTCTTTAAAAAGCGATTGCGAGCCACACTGAAGGTCGAGCCATATGTGTGTGTGTTAGTGCAACGGCCTCACAGCACTCATGTGTTCCTGTTTATACAGAAGAGACGAGGCTCGAATAGAACATTACGCCATGACATGTTTGTATTCTGCACTCAGCATTGCTCTATGTCAAAGCTCTGTTAGTTCTCCTTATCAGAGCGGGGTTATCTGTGCCCACACTGGGACAGTGCCACAATCCAAACTTTCTCCCCCTAAATAAGCTCCAGAGTGACAGTGCTGGCTCCACCCAGTCTGGGAGGGTTGGATCGGTCAGCCAGGCTTGTCCTGGGCCCCCGACAGGTCCCAGCTCTGGCCAGTGTAGCTTCCTCCCTGTTCCAGTTGGATCAGTAACGATAAATCAGCGAGAGGTTCAGAGCACTGACCTCAGAACCGCCGAAAGCTTCTTGCAGTGCAGGGTAGCTTCGTTTGTGGAATGGAATGAGCTTTTACCTGCCCTGGACTTTCTGTGCATTTACGGAAGAATAATGGATTTGTAATGGACTTTTTTTTCCACTGTAAATGCTGGGAAGGTCTGAATTTACGCAACACATGTGAACATTAACAAATGATCATTCCAGTTACAGAATTGCAAGTCAGACAGCTGTGCATAGGGGTTCTGTTAAGTGTGTGTATGTGTTTGTGTGTGACAGAAAACTGCATCACTGATCACTCTTAGGGGTGATTTTGAGCATATTAATCCCAGAAAATGTGTGTGTTATGTTCCAGCTCAAGTTCCGATAAATGTACAGACCATTCTAATCAAAAGGCAGATAAGATAGTTGCCATTCTCTCTCTCTCTCTCTCTCTCTCTCTCTCCATCTCCAAGACTCTGATAAGCCGTCCTACAGATGATCATCACTCACCCTGTCTTGTGTCTGGACGTGCTGACCTGAGCGTCTTCGAGACACTGGCCAGACCGGCTCTAATTTCGCCTGGATCCCGTATCCCACCCCCCGTCCCTCCCGGAGCTGCTGGAGAACCACCTCAGTACGGCGGACACGCAAGAGCAGCGGAGCCGATACCAAGTGGAGCAGATCTGTGTGGGGGGCGATGCAGACTACAGCCGCTGGAGCCCGCGGTGATGGAGCACAACCTCCTTCACTGTAACACCATCAGCTGACCAACTGAGGTTTTTACCTAGATCAACACATCACACTTCATCACACTGAATGAACCCTCAGTTCCAGAACACGAGACGTCTCAGGACAATGTTTCCTGGGTACATCCTGAAACTGGCCCAGCTGGTTTTAGTGGTTTTGATTGATCTCAGCTCCTTATGAATGGAGAAGAGAAATCCATTTTAAGCAGCTGGATTAGGCATGGCTGGATTAGACATAGCTGGATTAGACATATCTGCTAATCAGTCACAGAACACCATGTGCTACGAAGTTCAAGCCTTCTTGTTTCTGTATTTTCCCAGTCACACCAATTTATTTATTTGTTTATGTATTGCAGACCCAGTTATGTACTACAGATTCCCCGTGACGTGAGAGTGCAGACATTATGACACACGACTCTGTGAGAGGGTGGATCCACCAGGGCAAACGATCAGGGTAGCTGAGCAGCAATCAAGGTAATCTGCCTCAAATACCCATATTCCCCACGCAGCTATGACAAAGGCCTTCCCAGAACACTCTCCCTGTCTCGTGCCAAGAGGGAGCGGAATGACAGAGAGAGAGAGAGAGAGATATGGTGGTGTCCTGCTGTCTCCTGGCATATTGTCTCCCTCTGGTTGCTCTTTTGTTTTGGAGGGGGTAGATAAGGCGCTGGGGAGGGGCAGAGCGCCGTCCTCAAAGGGGGAAATTACAGTGAAGACAGATGGGAATTATCGCTGACTAATGCCCTTTATCACATGGACGAGGGGGAGAGGGACCTTCACTAACACATGCAGGTAATTAGAAGAAACGCTGTGCTGTAAACACGCGAGACCTGGGAGACTCATGCTTGCACACACAAACACACTCACACACACACACAAACACACACTCACACACACATGATCCAAAAGACAGAATAATTCTGTTTCAGTGCCACGCAAACACACACCCACAGACCCCTGATATGGCATAGTGATTCTGTTTCAATGGCACACACACACACACATACACACACACACACACACACACACACACACACACACACACACACACACACACACACACACACACACAAACAGCACCTTAGGAAGTTGTATATTTGAGTTGTGATTTTTTTTCTCGCTTTTATGATATACAGTATGTATTGTTTTACACAATTATTCTTGAACTACATTCAACCTCACACTCTGTGGCTGTTAACAGGAGACTTGTTATTATAGAAACAGGATTTTCTTTGCATTGCAGAAATCTCACATTCCACATCCCAGTGGATGATGTCATGGGGAGAAGACGTGTTGATGTTTGTCTCTGTGTCACAGCACAGTTATTACACAGCTGGTCACTCTGGATATCTCTCTCTCTCTCACACACACACACACACACACACACACACACACACACACACACACACACACACACACACACACACACACACACACACACACACACACACACAGTCTTCCTGGCTGAACAGCTGTCTGTCCCTAACCCTTGTGTGGTCTGCTCCCTAACACTAGCGTTAGTGTGACAATATGTTAGTATGATAGTCTTCCTCATAGTACAGTAGTCTTCCTCTTTAATGTGTTTCTGAAGCCACCTTTGTTCCATAGCGTTTTGTTTGCAGCCTTATTTATAGCCATCTGCCTTTTTATTTATAGTTTTTACAGTCAGTTTCACATTTGACTTACTACGTACACTTCTCCAAAGCTCTTCACCCAGTGTGTGTGTGCATGTTTGTGTGCATGTTTGTGCGTGTGTGTGTTTTTGTGTGTATGTTTGTGTGCATGTTTGTGCGTGTGCGTATGTTTGTGTGTGTGCATGTTTGTGTGTGTGCATGTTTGTTTGTGTGCATGTTTGTGTGTGTGCGTGTTTGTGTGTGTCTGTGTTTGTGTGTGTCCGTGTTTGTGTGTGTCCGTGTTTGTGTGTGTGTGCATGTTTGTGTGTGTGTGTCTGTGTTTGTGTGTGTCTGTGTTTGTGTGTGTCCGTGTTTGTGTGTGTGTGTGTTTGTGTGTGTGCGAATCATACGCCTCACCACATCTATTAAACTTTGGTCAAAATGCGCTACATGCACCAAAATGCTTCACATTTCATCCAAAAGTGACTCAAGTTGCCATAACTAGGACATTTGCGTCCTCACACAACACTGCTTTGTCATTCAAAACTGCTTGCAACACTACACATGATTTCGCATCCTCAAATATTACAAGAGGCTTTTGATTTGTGGCTGCACCTCTCCCAACAGACTCCATGACTGAGTGTGTTAACTTTACACTCTCTCAACAACAACAACGGAGGAGGAGGAAAAGAGAGAGATATCTCTCTCAACAACAACAACGGAGGAGGAGGAAAAGAGAGAGATAGCAATTCATACATTGGAATGCAATACATAGGAATTTTGTTGGGTTTTAAACTGAACGTTAGTATCTAAGCGATTTATTTTTTATTAATCTGTTTTTAAAGATGTATACTACAGACAATTTATTATATTTAATTATCTTGTTGGGAGTTATCTGTATATAAAGTCTCAAATATTTTAAGTGGATAAACACTAAGACCTCTGTTTATTTCTGCCACGTAACATCAGGGGGAGGAGGACCTCAACTCCCAGAGCTGTCTGACAGTCTGATCCCAAATCACACCTTGTGATGACACATGGCCCAGCTGGGGCTCAAACCTGAGTCTTATTTAAGTCTGTACAATTAGGCGAACAGATTAGTTTTTAACCACGCAAAATTTTGTAGGGCATATTGGGGGGTGGTGGGGTTTGTTAATACGCTGTTCATCAAATGTCCTGGAAGTGGAGAGATAGAAAAAATGGTGCCAGGGTTCTCTTGGGACAGGATGTGAATGTACTAACAAGGAGGAAGTCAAATACCCATTCAGGTCAAGTTGGCGGGTGTGAATGTGATATGTAGAGCTGGAGTGAATAAGAGGCCCAGTTACTTCACGTGTGCTGAGGTTTCTTAATGGAAGCCAGACATGACAAGTAATGACATCTTTGAAGGCAGTTAACCATAAGAGCCACTGGATTTTGAATTCATTTGTTCGTTGGTGAGCGGATACAAGTTTCAGAGAACAAACAAACAGGCAAACAAACAGCCAGACAAACACAGGAGCTTTAATACCAGCTTCAGGCAGGCAGGAGAGGAAGAGTGACGGGCAGATATAAATCACTACAGTTCTGCCATGAATTATAGTATAATATAGCCAGTGCAGTCAGCAGAGCCACAAACCCTCCTGCCATTCACATCTGGATCAATGAAGTTAAAGTGTTTATGTTAAAAAGAGATGGAGCGATAGCAGCAGTTTTCCCAGAAAAAATTAAATGTAAATGTGCTGTATTTTGTCAATTGTG
Source organism: Brachyhypopomus gauderio (assembly GCF_052324685.1). Taxonomy (NCBI): domain Eukaryota; kingdom Metazoa; phylum Chordata; class Actinopteri; order Gymnotiformes; family Hypopomidae; genus Brachyhypopomus; species Brachyhypopomus gauderio. Next base: position 22,844,405 of record NC_135211.1, on the reverse strand, counting down.
ATTTTTCACCGCAATCGAAATTTGTCCTCCGCTTTTAACCCATCTGTGTACCACCAGGCCATGACTGCCCTTTGCCAGTGACAGTATTTTAGCCAGGCCATCTCAGAGTTAGGTCTATATAGTAAAGCAAACATTCCTTTATCACTCAGTCTAGGGATGGAAGTGTTATAATTAGCTGACCACTTGTCTGTTATTTCCATACTAATGTCTCTTAACACTAAGGTTAGGGTTAGCATTAATTTTGGAGGTTGAAGTTAGGGTTTAGAGTTAGGGTTAGGGTTAAGGTTAAGGTTGGGGTTAGGGTTAAGGTTGGTCTTAGGATTAAGGTTAGGGTTAGTGTTGGGGGTTTAGGGTTTGAAGGAGAGGAACCTGCATAACACGTTGTCTAACACAGCAGAGCCGTGAGAGGTAACCGTGGTGCTGAGATGGCTCTCTCGCCTGCTCGGTGTCATGCTCATCTCCAAAACCTTCAGCCACTTGTTTCACAACACACACTTATTATGGCGGAACCCCTGCCTGTCGGGCCTTTGCACACTGCCTGTGGAGCGTTCAAAAATATTCGTGCGCAAATCCTCCCACGCTGCGCTGTTGTTTATCCTGCCCCTGGCGATAAGGGGCAGAGACAGATGGACAGATAACATCGCCCCCCCCTCTCCGCCGGTGTGGGGACCAGGGCAGAGGAGGGAGGGGCCTCTAAAGGAGACGCTCGTGATAGGATGACACACCTCACGGCCGTCACGGGACCGGCCAATGTCTGCTCGTCATTCCAGGCCAACATATGTGTGGGAACACCGTATTCCCTGATTTTACACCTACTGCATATAGTCCAGAATACAGGCAGGTGGCTGCATCTGCCTGAATCAGAAGGTTAGAAGCCTGCCTGGCCACTGTTACATCAGACTGACCTTGGATCAGTGCTTCTTTGTGTCCACTTTTCCTCTGCAGGCAGGTTGGTGGAGACGGCGGCGCTGGGCGTGCGAGCCTGCGGTCCAACACTCCCTCACCGTGTGCAGATGAATAACAAAGACGTTCAATTCAAACGCAGTTCGCAGCTCGCTTCATATTTCCAGACGCTCCATCTGAAATTCCCGGTGTCGACCAATCAGGTGCAAGCATACTGCATGCAAAGGACAGGGAGTCTCAGCGAGGCTGAAAAAGCTGATATGTACTGGTTTCACATGCCACTTTCACTGCTCCACGTCCTCAATATCTTCTGCTTTACTGGTCTCTAATAGACACATGCATTATTTAGCAACCACCCCTGTTTTCATTTCCAACACATGCAGACATGACTGAGATATTTAGATTGGGTGAAATCGACCTTGCAGCAAACCTTCCTGATGCAGAGAAACCTCAATCAGTACTTATATAGAAAATGCAGTGTCTGTCCCTGTCTGTCTGAAAAATAAGAAATTGCAGAATTTCCCTGGAGACCAAGATGTGGCTACAGGGTTAGAGTTAGAGTTATTTGGGGTTGATTTTAATTTAGATGAGGTTGGTTTTGCGTTGACCCTAACTCTAACCGTAACACTAGCTGTGTTTTCAGTTAGCATTGGTTAATTTTGAGTTAGAGGGTTACAGTAATTGACCAATCCATTGACATAGCCAAGCAGAGGTATAGAAGTTACTGATAGACTCTTGTATGGGAGTTTGATGGATTATGTTTTGTGTTATACCTGGAAAAGAATAAAAAGGAATCATAGCTTGGAATCTTTTTCAAATAGATATTTCCATCCAAACTAATTCTATATCCTGTCCCAGTGAATCCAGCCGACTCCTTGATCACCACACTTCACTCCACGAGACTCTATGCAGATGATTATAGATGATGCTGACAGTTCTCAGTTTGGAACTATGTCATCCTCTGAATCCCCTTTGACTTGCCTGTACTCAAGTCAAAATCATTCGCACACACTTTGGCTTGACTGCGTGTTGCACAAAACCCTTCATCGGGGACGCATTTCAGAGCTCTCCTGCCACTTCGTCCCTCCTCCCGTCCTCCTCCTCTTCGTCCTCCTCTTCCTCAGCCGACACACGAACCGCTCCTCCCACAGGCCGGAGGTCGGTGTATTTCCCTAATGCCATCATCCGTCGTAATCAGATTTGAACTGCATGTGTGGAGCTGGTCTCCCCCAGCTGTTCCTCATTCTGTTATTGGGGAGATTTAGGTGTAGGGCAGAGATAGTACTGCAGACGTTTACTAGCTGGATTGGATTACACTCATAAAGCAATTCACTCTGAACTGAAAAGAGGCGGCAGGATTCCTCCTGCTTGCCATACCATCTACCCTGGCGCTATGGAAAGAAGAGGTTATTAGTGCTCCAAGGTGATTCATCATCTTCATCGTTCTTTTGCTACACCTTCCTGCTGCCCTCTTTCCTCTGTCCCAGCCTGCAGGCTGTTCTTCCTCATTACTCTTCTTTCACTCTTTCTCCTTTTGGCTTTCCCTGTCCTCCCTCCCTCCGTCTCCCCTCCGTCTCCCCACCGTCTCCTGCTCCCCCAGCCTCTCCAGGCCTGGATATGATCGTCGGTGTCGGAAGCTGGCTGCTCAAGCCGGCTGTCCTGCAGAAAGGGTTCGGAGAGCAACGGTTAAGTCCCGCGAGGGATGACACACACGGGACATTTTTAAGAATGAGCTAAGATTGGCCTTTTGGCTGCATTGTTATCTCAAGTGTGTGCACTATATTTAGGATCTGTAGGACACACACGCGCGCGCGCACACACACACACACACACACACACACACACACACACACACACACACACACACACACACACACACACACACACACACACACACACACAGCATCAGATTAACTTGGATTCTTGGAATCTTTCAAACATGAGCCTCTCATACACTCGTAGCTGGGTTCTTACGCAGCACAGCCAAAGGTCAAAGCACAAACTGAAGAGCGCTCGCTATGGAGGAGACTGCCCCGTTGACCTGTCCTTCTCTCCTTTAGTGTTTGAAACGTAACCTATCATGACCTTTGACACTGCAACCAATACCTCACCTCACCAATCCTCCTCCAGCCTGGACATCACTGCCCGTCTCGCTCGGAGATCTCTGGGACATCTACCACAGCACTGAGGAATGTTTGCTCTGCAGAGGCTGTAGGATCTGCTCCGCCATGGCAACAACGCTGACCTCTGTCCGGACCAGAGCCGGGGTGAGCAGCAGTATAGCACTCTCATTGTCTCCCGGGCCCTGTGTCAGTGTGAAGAAATGAGATGGTTAGGATTCTTCTAACATCCCTGCAAGGTTTCTGTGAATTCTTGAAAAGTTGCTTTGAATTCCTCTGAAAAGCATGCAAAAGCGTGTACACACACACTACGTGTTTGCTGAGGGTGTTTGCAATAACAGGGTCCCTCTGCTTTATTGTATGGATTGCATTTGACGTTTTAATATAACTGAAGCTGGACTGTGAAACTGTGATATGCGTGAGGGGGCTGACGGCCTCCGGGGGGGGGGCTTGGGGGGGGGGGGGGGGGCTTTGGGGAAGGGGGTTTGTTAATGATTATGACTGAATTCCATCTGTTCAAAATCTATCACGGCAGAGGGAGACGTTCACATGATATAAGGCAAAGGCAAAGCTGATCTTGATTCAGGACTTAGTCTTGGCTTTGACCATGCTGGGAGGTTTGAACCACAACAGGGAGGACACACTGATGGGGTTTGGTTTTTCTTACAGAATAATGCAAATCTCTGTCTCTCTCTCCCTCTCTCTCTCTCTCTCTCTGTCTCTCTCTACATCTCTCTCTCTCTTCCTCTCTCATGTTACCAAGTTGCATAATAATATTGAGAACTTAAACTTACCAAATATGGTCTTGTTCCACACGTGTGTGTGTGTGTGTGTGTGTGAGTGTGTGTGTGTGTATGATCTTGCAGCTAAACGGCAGCCTCCTGCCTGAAAAGCACCTCTGCTCTCACTCTGAGGTTCCTGTGGAGTGTGCCGTGTGCCGGGACCAGGGCGGCACCAGGGCAGGATTGGAGCGGTTGCAGAGCGGGATCAGGGCGGTACCAGGGTGGTACTAGTACATCATCAGGGCGGTACTAGTGCATCATCAGGGTGGTACCAGGACAGCATCAGGGCGGTACCAGGGCATCATCAGGGTGGTACCAGGACAGCATCAGGGCGGTACCAGGGCGGGATCAGGGGTGACACTGCAAAAAGAATGTGTCTGCTCCCTCAGATGTCGCTGATTTAGGAACTTTTACAAAACTGACCTGGGCCTGATTTACTCTGCTGGATATTGGTTGTCCTCTGACACGTCGAGGAAGAGAAGAGAGTTGCTCCTTCTGTTTCTCTTTGAGGTCAGAAAATCTTTTTTCAGGAAACGAAGGGCATAATTTTGTATGTTAGCAGTTGTTTTAGGGTTTGACCTCTTTCAAAAGCTCCTTCCTTTTTATTACAAGATCAAGATTTTATAGGGTTTGTGAGTGTGTGTGTGTGTGTGTGTGTGTGTGTATTAGTGAATGAGTGAGAGAGAGAGAAAGCAGTACACTGACTGATTCACATATCAGCCTGTTAGTACAACAGCAGTGCTGCTTAATCCAGGACAGTAGATTAGGATTTGGGGTTTTTGCTGGAGACCCTGGAGCTGCTGCACCAACCTCATGGCCAAACAGACCCACGCGGCTGGAGGACGCCAAGCCAACACACATCTGTTAGATGTTAGGGCAGGCTCTTTACAGCATGCATGTGCTGCACGGGGTCTCTCTCTCTCTCTCTCTCTCTCTCTATCTATCTATCTCTCTCCCTCTCTCTCTCCCTCTCCCCCTCTCTCTCTCCCTCTCTCTCTTTCCCTCTCTCTCTGACTCTCTGTCTCACCCCCCCTCTCTCACATACACACACACACACACACACACACACACACACACACATACAAACCTACACACACATATATTCTTCAGCTTGGCGGGAATTTGTACCGGGCCTGATTCTGTAGCTTGGGACCTTCAAAGGAATCTTTCAGCCAAAAGAGGTGAACAGATCATGCTAAGCTGGTTCTCACTAGCCATGTTAGCATTTGTTGGCCAAAGTATTCCTGTAAGTCATAAAAGCAAAGAGCAAACAGTAAAAAGTAAGAAAAAAGTCAGCAGAAAGGAAGCAATGGAGGGATGTATGGTGTTTTCATCCGTCTGCCTTGTGTAAAAGCACACAGCCCCAGGGCCGAGGGCCTCTACGTTTTTCCCCGGGGGACGGCTCTGTGGTCAGCACTCAGCTGTAGGCTTCCACGTTCTCATTCTCATTGAGGTAGGAACTCTGCCTTCCTAGCTGACAGAGCACAGCTGGTCATCTGACCTTCTCCTTTAGCCCAGCGGGACGCTTGCAGAAGCGGGACAGTGGGTTTAAGAGGCCAAGCCAAGGGGGGGATAAGTTGAAGAGTGGAACACGTAGTTCATCCTGCAGCCAACGTACTGGACACACCATTCCTATCGCTGCAGTCTCATAAGGACCATTGACCTCAAGGGTCAAGTAGGCATCAATGGCCTTTAAAGTGAACCTGCTTTAACAGAAGAGGTTCGCTCACAGTGGCTCTACTAATTCAGACAGTGTATATTCAAGTTCGTTTTGCCTCCTTCATTAGTACTGATGGTCTCCTGAAATCAGTGCTGTGATTTGAAGGTGTTTACTGAAGGACTGTTGGATTAAAACACACACACACACTTGACTCATTAAGTTGTACAGACGGACACTATGTGAAGTGCCTGAGCTTTGTTGCTGTGTGTGGAGCTGTGTGTCTGAGAGCAGCGTGGAGATGCAGGAATGTGGGCTGCAGTGAGCAGGACTGGGTGGACACAGCCTCCAGCGTCTCCAGAATTACAGGCTGCTGGTGTAAGTGGGGCTAAAGGGGTGTGTGTGTGTGTGTGTGTGTGTGTGTGTGTGTGTACGTGTGTGTGTGTGTGTACGTGTGTGAGTGTGTGTGTGTGAGGTGTGTGTGTGTGAGGGGGAGGGTGTGTGTGTGTGTGTGTGTGTGTGCGTGTGTGTGTGTGAGAGAGAGAGAGAGAGAGAGAGAGAGAGAGAGAGAGAGAGAGAGAGAGAGAAAACACATTGATCTTGACATTTTCTCTCTGCTCATGGAGACCAGAGTAGATTGTAAAATTGGGGACTAAATTTGTTTGGATGATCTATAAATTATTAAACCACAGCACATTTATTTCTGGGGTCTTTGCCTTTTGTTGTGTTTTTTTCGAGAACACAGCACATTTCTGATGCTGAAACACGGCAGCAGGTCTGCCAACAGCTTAAGGTCATTGTTAAGACCTGTTCAGTAATTAAAACCACAAGCCAGGGGTCAGAGTTCCTGTCCCTTCCGGGTGGTTGGACGCCATGGTACAGCCAGCCCGACGCTCTGCTAATGACCTCTTTACCACTTGTTTGGTCTGAGCAGGTTTATGGAGAGAGAGAGAGAGAGAGAGAGAGAGAGAGAGAGAGGGGGGGGGGGAGTGTGTGTTTCAGGTGTGTTTCACAGTCCTGGATTACCATTAAAGGCAGCAGTTGTGTGTAATTCCCAGAATTAGACCCAGTTTAGGACTTCTGGGACTCTAAATTAACCCAGTGATGGACAGCATAGCATACTGTTTTAAAGTGAGCTGTTTTAATAGCTTCTTCACTGCTGGTCTGTAAAATACTGATGTTCTCAGATGTTATTAGGGAATAAATGAATCTTTACATCACCCCCCAGTGACACCGACACCCACCGTGACTCCAGACCATGTGATCAGAGGAGGGAGGGTCCAGGTTCACGTCCATGTCACCATGACTGAGGCAGCAGTGCTGTGTGATGAGTATGAAAGAGCATCCTACTGGTCTGTGTGTGTGTGTGTGTGTGTGTGTGTGTGTGTGTGTGTGTGTGTGTGTGTGTGTGTGTGTGTGTGTGTGTGTGTGTGTGTGTGTGTGTGTGTGTGTGTGTGTGTGTGTGTGTGTGTGTGTGTGTGTGTGTGTGTGTGTGTTCTTTGCACAAACTCCACTAGTGTAGCAAGCAAATTACTGTTAGTAGCATGTTCACACATGCTAAAGCGTCTCCCCTAAATCATGACACACTGGGGCTGTGCGCTAAGGGAACATGTGGCCGTGTAGAAAGGCCCCATTAGGCAGGTCACACAACAGCACTACAGTCTTTCCTCATGATGACTAGTATTATTTTTAAGATTACTACTGTTATTACAGTGCTGCTACAAAGACAGGTTCAAATAAACTTGTCAGTCTAACATAGATTTCAAGCATCCATGCCATCACTTGTCATTAGCATCTCACATGCAACTGTAGTCTTTAATGTATCTGATGTGTAACTTTAGTCTTCACTATATCACTCCGTCCCGCTGTACCTCCACACATGTACATTCCTAACTACTTTTAAGAAGCTTTTAAAAACTTACCTTTTTAGTATTGCCTTCCTAAATATGTAGGTTCACATGTGTATGTTTATGTATATGTGTGTATGTGTGTGTCTCTTTTCTCATCTGCTGCTTCTTTCTAATGTTTTTAGTTATTTAATGATTTATTTTAAATTGTTGGTGATTTATTCTAATCCTTTTTAGTTTTATATAAACTCGTGTTGCTTATTCCCTTGTAAAGTGTCCTTGTGTGTCTTGAAAGGCACTTATAAATAAAATTCTATTATTATTATATCTCACATGCAACTGTAGTAATGTATCTGACGTGCAGTTATGTCAGTAACGCGTTACTTAGTAACGCGTTACTCTAACCTTACCACTTTTTTCGGTAACGAGTAATATAACACGCTACTATTTCCAGTCCAGTAATCAGATTAAAGTTACTTATCCAAGTAACTGTGCGTTACTATTTTTATTTTCCCTAGTAAAAATATATATTTTTGCTTTCTTCTTGCCGCAAGGAGGCAATGAGTAGGCCCGTGCGTGAGCTAAAATCTCGCGAGCGACCGCAGCGCGCGACCCTGCGCGAGCGGTGTAGGCGTTTATACTTTCGCGAGCGTTGCGAGCGTCACTGCAGTGTAAATATGGCTTTGCAGTGTTGTCCGAAACCATACGTTAACAAATACGAGCCTCTTGTAATTCCAGGACGAAACATGAGAGAACGTGAAGACGTTAAGATTGGGCGTTTTGAAAATAAACAACCATTAAATAATTTGATTAAAAGCGAATAATTTCGAGTATATGTATAAATATTTAACTAAGTTTAACGTGCTGGGAAATATTGAAATGGACCTTGAAAGTGATGTACAAATGCTTTAATTCCACCTTGTTAAGGTGTATGAACCCTGCAAACATGACTTTGTTCATCGCGCTGAAGCGCGGCGCGTGCGAAGTTACAAAATTCGAGAGGTGCACGACCTCGCGAATCGACAGCGCGCGAGGCCCGCGCACGGGCGGAGCCACAGCGATTACGTCATTTTCGCCGCGCAGACCCTCAAGTATAAACCAGGCTTAAGCGTGGGGGAAAACATTAACATCACCCAGGAGGATGACTAAACAACAAACTCGTCCTAAGGCGGGGCCCACCTGTGTTCGCAGTGCGTGCCTTGCGTGCCCCTCCCCTACGCCGGTGCGTTTTACAAGTCATTTTTTGCAGTGTTCTCCGTAACGGTATGTGGTAGTGTAAAGAAACACCCCTCAAAAACAGGGGAAGGAACATTTACCTGACCAATTTTAATGTTGCTTTGTGTTCCACGCTTGAAAAGTGCTGGAATTTTGACTAACGTAGCCTACTTTAAAATGCTTGGAAATTGTAATGGTATTTCGTTTCACAACAAATAGCTGTCTGACTGAACAGTTCGCTTGTATTACGGTAACAAATAAATTTACAAATAATACAGCGCAGCTACACAAACGTAATTTCAGGAGATACTGTAGCGACTACTATTGCTCACGGTGAATTCCCTAACGGACAGACACTTGGCCACTCAAGGTGTCTTAGCCCTTTAAGTGACACGAGGAGGGGGGCGCCTGCGCGCGCCAGGGTTGCGATATCAGGGCATACCAGAGCGGAGCTCGGAGAAGTCGTTTTCTGCATGGTCCTAGCGCTAGATTCGTCGCTATTTAAATATTTGTTTTTTAACCGTTAAAAAGTGGGGGGGACATGGCTTCGTCGCTATTTAAATATTTGGTTTTAACTGTAAAAACTGGGGGGGACCAAAACCGGCTTTTGAAAAAGTGGGGGGGGACATGTCCCCTCCCCCCCAAATTATGTCCGTGTGTGTGTGTGTTTGGAGGGAGATGAGATGATAAATTACATGAGTGAGATCATTTGCTGTCTTGCTACTTATTATGTCTAGTCACTATCGACTCATAACACGTGCTATATATAATTATAACTACTGTACATTATAACAAGCACTAGTCTTTATATCAGTTATAATCATAAACATAACTTGGAGAGGCTCCTAAACCGCTTGGAGAAGCGCAGTTCACGTGCGGATGCTTTCGGTTTAGGTGCTGAAGTATTGAGGAAGTACTGTTATGGTAGGCCAGGTCTGTTTTACAGTAAATACACCGCACTACGTTGTCCTCCTTGCGCAGCGAAAAATGGTCCCACACTTTTGACATTTTAGCCTTTTTACGGACACCGCTATCTTCATTTTCCGCCATTTCCATCAAAACAAATCACGCCGCCTTAAACCTGTGCGTCAGTTATAACAGTCCGTGTAAAACAATGATACCGTAGCTGCGCAGTAGTACAAAGCGGGATTGATACGACAGTAGAAACATTTAAAATAGATGGTGACATAAATTAAACGAAGCCTCGAGGCAACGAATTTGCCTCGAGTAATTTTTGTAATCGAATTACTCGAGTTACTCGAAGAATCGTTTCAGCTCTACTGTAGTTCTTACTGTATCTCACATGTAACTGTAGTCTTTACTATATCTCACATGTAATTTTAGTTCTTGCTGTATCTCACATGTAGATGTAGCCCTTACTGTATCACATATGTAACTGTAGTCCTTACTGTATCTCACATGTTGGGCTTTAGAAGAATACGGAGCTACAATATAGCTTTGCTTTCCCTCTCTTACAGAAATGTCTCTGGTGGTCATTCACAAGCGACTCCACAGACACACCAGTCTCAATATGATTCAGTAGGATTAAATTCTTCAGTTGTGCTATCGATCAGGTGCCTTTGAGTTTCCCCCAGACTCAGGCCGCCCGTGATAGCTGCTTCTCTATGTCATCAACAGACTCTTTCACTGCCACTCTGGTGTGGACACAGTTTGGCCCCAGATCACACAAAAGCACCAGAGGCTGAGACTCCTCTAGACAAGGATGAAAGGAGTCGTCAATCAGCGTCCCCGTCCGGCCTGTCCACCTGCTCCCTCGTCCCCACGCACCTCCACTAGCAGCCAGACCACATCTGCACCATGCCTCTGGAGATTAAGTCAGATATGGTGTCCCAGGAGGGTCAAACTGGTGAGGGTCACTGGTAGGGACATCAGACAGGATCTTTGAATGTAGGTTAGAATGTTTAGTGTATGTTTACTAAAATCTAGGGTGAAAACTCCAGAATCAGATGTGATCTTCACATCTTAACAAACTGACTTATACAGCAGGAATCAAGACATGATTAATAGTTAAGGCATCTATCAGGATCCAATAATCTGGGACACAGCTAAATCATTAAAATGGGTGGCACAGAGGAAGAATTTTAGAATTGCCAATCCTGTATGGTCTTTTGGTCCCAGCTGTTGTTTAGTGTATTTTGTTTAGCGACTCTAACCCTAACATGCCCAGTTCTGATATGAAGCTTCTTCCATGTCTGAAGTCTGCAGGCGAAGGCAGAGTAGCGCTTCTGGAACCCACGTTAGAATATCTGCATGCCACACAAGGTTATGATGCAACATTAGTCTTCCAATTTTATCTCGCAGAAGAACTTTCACAAATGGGTTCCAGCCAGATGGAATAATCTTCCGTTCCAGTCAGCCCAGTTGTTACGTAGAATCCTGCCTGGCATCAAGCGTTGAATACATGCCAGTGTTAACACATTTGGTTAAGGATGTAGATGGGGTGACATCACCTAGCCCTCCGATTGTGACTGTGTTCCTGCTTTGGGAGGCCACATCAGCAAGTAACTTGTACACACACACACACACACACACACACACACACACACACACACTCCAGCAGCCCTGGGATCTGTCAGCCTCTCTGTCTTGCGTATGTGTGTGTGTGTGTGTGTGTGTGTGTGTGTGTGTGTGTGTGTGTGTGTGTGTGTGTGTGTGTGTGTGTGTGTGAATGTGTGTGTGAATGGAGGTGAGAGCGCAGAGATGACAGGGTCATGAGTAATGACCACTTACAACATTGGGGTGTGGGGGTGGGGTGTCCAGCTCGTGAGCTTAAGAGCTTGTAAATTATGAGCCATTAGTAGGCTTTGAAGTGAAGAACAGCAACATGGCACTTCTCCCAAGCCAGCGTCATGGTCTCGGGGAGAGGCTGTCCGAGCGCCTCACTCCACACGCCTCGGACTGCTTGGACTCTTAGGACAACTGGTTCTTTACTTGACAGGGAGGCTTTTCCTCCTACTGCATCTCCCAGGGGAGAGAGAAGAGAGAGAGGAGAGAGAGTGAGAGAGACCATTCATGTGCTGCTAGACTGACCTGTCCACACATGCTCTTTCAAAGCCACAAACCAAAAAGGATAAACCACAAATTACTCCGGCGGCTGACAGGATTGGAACCCATTAAATAACTATTCAGCCTGTGGATCAGATCTGAGTTTTGTTCAGCTTAACCATAAAAACTTTATTAAACCTGTAACAGATCCAGAGTCTCCCCCAGTGAGTTGACGGTTTTCTGGCAGTGATGTTTATTTGTTCTTGTTAAAGACCCTAGTATGTATCTGTAAACAATTGTACACACACAGCTCGGATCCTTTTCCTCTCTGCCTTTGTGAATGCTAGCTATGCTCATATGTACTTTGCGGGTTGTTATCTTGCAACTGACGCCGTGGCCTCTTGGCTGCAAAGGGAGATTTGTGCTTTCTCTCCTCAAGAATGGCACTTGCTTTGTTGTCGTGAGCATCCGGGTTTTGCGTCCCAAGCAAGGCCTAAATCCGGAGTCGCCCTCTCGTCCAGCTCGCAGCTTAGCATGAGCGCCGGGTGACGAGGTCGTGCCCTTTTTACTTCTGAGGCTGTGCAGTACTGCACCGGCAGTGCTCAGCACATTTCTGGCAAGGCTGGTATTTCGTCCAAACGCTTTTGACCGGCCCTGGCACGTGGAGCATCGTACAGTGCTGGGCAGAGGCGTTGACCGCCACGGTTAGGCAGCCTGGAGTGAGTGCTAATGCTCGTGTCAAAAGACATTAGGGCAGTTAAATGTCACTTTCAAAATGGTGGCCAGGAGTAACAACAAAAATACAGGCCCTCTTTCATTGATGGACAACCCACCAATCTGAAGCTTAGCTTTAGAGTTGTATCTGTATATCCCACCCCCAGTCATCAACTGTTTGATAAGCATAGAACATAGAATTAGGACATAGACCCAGAACTCAGCTCTGTTCTGTGTGTTATGCTCAGTACAGTTATGTCCTGTTAACTAACACTCTGGACAGTCCACTCCACATCTCCAATTAAACGTTGGATTGACTGTAGTTAGCATGAGCCTGTCAGAGGTTTGCTTCCCATCACAAATGTCATTGTCTTTGCCAAAAAGGTATTTGTGATTTAGGAGTAGAGAACGTCTGTATATATAATAGCTACTGAGGTCAGCCATTCAATGCAGTGTGGATGCTTGCTATTTTTGTTATTGAAAAATGCAAAAATGCTTGACCAACGCCCCCCTGATTTGGGCAGGAATGTAGAGGCATTCTCCTCATTTATACCCATCTGACATCACTCACAGCTGCATTTCTTTTTCTCTAGATCCCAAGACAATGGTTTCCATGGAGAAAGAGGCTTCCTCAGGTACGCCAGTTTTCTAGGAGATGTCCTTAAGATCTGAAGGAAGCTAGGTGCACACACACACACACACACACACACACACACACACACACACACACACACACACACACACACACAGAAGAACAAAAACAAGACCCGTCCTTTAATAATTCACCACACAGCAGGTGACTCAGGCAGCAAGAGTCTTTCTTTCCCATGTTATCACTTATTCTCTTTGCTGGGTTGGAGTGTGTGTGAGGAGAAGGAGTGTGTGTGAGGAGAAGGAGTGTGTGTGAGGAGAAGCTCTCCACACTTCATTGCCGTGCACTCAGATATGAATGGATCAAAACTACAAAAACCCCCCGGACCCTTCGGTTCTGAACCTGTCCAAAGTTTTTCAAAGACTCATCCTAGTTAAGCACGGCAGAGTGACGGACATACACACACAATCCCAAAAGTGCTTGTGTGTGTGTGTGTGTGTGTGTGTGTGTGTGTGTGTGTGTGTGTGTGTGTGTGTGTGTGTGTGTGTGTGTGTGTGTGTGTGTGTGTGTGTGTGTGTGTGTGTGTGTTTGAGAGATTTGGCTAGCACAGGGCTCAAGGTCAAACTTGAAAAAATTGCAAAGCCAAAGGACGTATCACAGCATCCACACTTATAGAGCAGATGTAGCATACACTCATACTGGACATGTTTAAGCACAAACACTGAACATAGACCAGCATTCTCACAGTTACAACTGAACACAGACCAGCATTTACAACTGAATATAGACCAGCATTTACAACTGAACATAGATCAGCATTCTCACAGTTACAACTGAACACAGACCAGCATTTACAACTGAACATAGACCAGCATTCTCACAGTTACAACTGAACATAGACCAGCATTTACAACTGAACATAGACCAGCATTCTCACAGTTACAACTGAACATAGACCAGCATTTACAACTGAACATAGACCAGCATTTACAACTGAACACAGACCAGCATTTATAACTGAACATAGACCAGTATTCTCACAGTTACAACTGACAAGAGACTCTGAGGTTTCAGTGTATTTCAGCAAGCACTGACTCAATTTGCATTGTTTGGAAACTTAATAATGGCATGCCTGTCCTCTTAAAAAAGTGAACTCTCATGGAGATACAAAGATATCCAGTGTTATTCCACAACATACGTATGGATGAATGTGTGCTTGAGAAGATCCCATCTGAAGGGGTGGATCTTCTCAGAGGGCCAGAGTCCTGCAGAGAGGAGGCCGGTGCCTGAGCCAGGAGGTTCAGGCCTGCTGGGATATAAGTGATACAAAAGCTTGGCTTTGGGTGTCAGCAGGGAGGGAGACATTGCTTGGCTTTAGGGTATGAGCTCGTGGGGAGGCTGAAAGCCCTTAGTCATTAAAAACACACCCTGAGACTTCTGTCTCTACTGTGTTTCCTAACAGACCTCACTCCCAAAGGTGACTCTAGTGTAAATACAGGCCATATGCATCAGCAGGAGAACACACACACACACACACACACACACACACACACACACACACACACATACTGCAACTCACCTAGAGCCTTCAGCTGTCCTTATGTCTATTCTTTGTACTTCACGGCGTGTGTATCTGTGCATGTGTGTGTGCGTGTGTGTGTTTGTGTGTGTGTGTTTGTGTGTGTGTGTGTGTGTGTGTGTGTGTGTGTGTGTGTGTGCGCGCGCATGCATATGTGCACATGTGTTTCCCTGTTAGTATGTAAATCAATGGGACAGCAGGTCACTCCTCTCTGCCACTGGGGGGTCAGAGGTCATCTAAAGGCATGTGGCTCTTCTCTGCTCTCCACTCCTCCTCTTGGGAGTGTGTGTGTGTGTGTGTGTGTGTGTGTGTGTGTGTGAGTGGTTGTTGTTGTGCAAATGTGTTACCATATCTCCCTGAGTGCTTCATCTGCACTGATGTTCCCCTCGGCTCCTGTGCAGGGCCTCAGTGTGGGCCGTTAGTCACCCAATTACACACACTACCAATATCTTACACACACTACCAATATCTTACACATGCTACCAATATTTTACACATGCTACCAATATTTTACACATGCTACCAATATCTTATACAAGCTACCAATATTTTATACATGCTACCAATATTTTATTCATGCTACCAATATTATATGCTTTTCTCAATCCTTACAGAAGATAAAAAAACCTTTTTTTTAACTTTGGAAACTCATGGCAATCCTGAATGAAGATACGTTCTGATGTGAAAAAAGTGCCATATTTGGGACTTAACAAACATCCGGTCTGGACAGCTTTTTGGACCAGGATCCTTTCTTGGCTGTACCACATCTCAGGTTCATGAAGGCTTTTCCTTCTCTCTGAGCTGTATAGGGCCGCTGGGGGTTTGCACAGGTGCAGTGTGTCATTACCGACCACATTGTCACTACACTATAGCATAGCGTGGCCTTCACAGTCTGTCCATTGGCTGTTTTAAATCTTGCTTTATATTTCATTATGCCATTATGTTTTTTTTAAGTGAGACACACTGTCTTAAGTTGATATGATGCTCTGATATAACATCAAAGTGTGTGATCTTTATTTTATATGGTTATAGGTGACACTACCAGCTATGATTAAAGACGGAACTTGTTGTCTTGATGTTACACAAAGAGTCACCAGATAACATTTCAGCAGACAAGATGATACCATGATGGATATGGGTGAATCAGTGGCCCAGTCTGGCACTGTTGTGTGTGTGTGTGTGTGTGTGTGTGTGTGTGTGTGTGTGTGTGTGGTTGGAAAGAGGTGACTCTATCGTTCCTCAACATAATACACACTTGGAATGCCTCCGATTCAGAGGGAGGGGTGCGTGATTCCCAGGCCTTGCAAGGTCTTGTCCCACCCATGCCTTTGTGTGGTTGTATTATCGTGTCCCACATGACTGTGCCCTGCCCAATTATCTGCTCCCCATTACCACCCAGGCCTCCATCCTCTTACACGCCATGGTCCACGCCACTCCACACGGCATAGGGGTGTCTGAGAAGCCTAGCTGCTTATCAGATCCCTCTGCGTTCAGAGCCGGGAGCCAGGAGCAGGAATCCACCCTCCCTCCCCCCAACTCCACCCCCCCCCCCCCCTCATTTCAGCTTGCCTTTGAGATTTAAAGGAAAGGTCCAATCAAAAGCAACAATGTGGCCGGTAACATAAGATACAGCAGCCCACAGAAAACATGATGTCCTTAATTAAAAAGCTATTATATCGCTACTGTTTATGATTAGTAAATCTACAGCTGTGATCTGGACTGCTTGTTAATGTCAGTGATTAAGACATTGTTCCTGACTCTTTCTTTCTTTCTCTCTCTCTCTCTCTCTGGTTCCTGACCCTCTTCCCTTATCTGCCTAGATCTCACTCTCTCTCTCTTTCTCTCTCTCTTTCTCTTAGCCATAATACATCTCTTCCTACCTATTCTTACCTGTCTCCTCCCTTATTATTATTATTATTATTATTATTATTATTATTATTATTATTATAAGCCTGTTTTTTTGTTTTGGTTTGTTGTTTGTTGTTTTAAGGGTCACTTCAACTTGGGGCTAAATTGCAGAGGAGAAGAATTCTACTGCCCCGTGATCTCCTGCTGTTATCATTACCTTCAACAGAGATGACAAAGGGGTTCTTTCATGTTCTGGAATTCGGGGCGGAAAGTGTCGGTGCCCAGGGGCTGTTTCCTGCCTCGTACCTGTGGAGTGTCATTTCCTCCAGTCAGCGAGCTCAGGTGAGGGTTTCTTTTCTAACACCCTGCCCAAGACACAAGGGGACAGCATGAAACTAAAACTATTGTACACTATACAGAACTTTGACCTTCCATTATTGCTATTTCAGCGTCCATTATTTTATTCTTCTGTGAAGTGGACGAGTTGTCTTTGTACAGGGAGAGGTCTTCCAAACTCCTTCTGCTCTCAGGAGTTTCACGAGGTCGACAGGTGTGAAGCACAGGGCAGAACCCGGCTGACCTAGGGACAGCTAGTAACTATGGGCAGGTCGTCAACATTCAAACTGGTGCCATGTCCTAACAGCCCCCCACTTTTTTACATGTGCAGTCACTGTCTGGAGTACTGAAGCAGAGTTTATACAGGCCACTGTGAGCCCTAAGCATTGTGGTCATATGGCATAACTCCTTCTCAGAAATTAACAGGACATTGGAAGGGGTGTGTTTGAACAGCTCAGTTCAAATACAGACTCCCAAAACATGATAAAAACAGTATTTACATCATCCCTTCTTTGATTGTGACATGCTCAAATTATTTAGACTAGCTCTTCATCCCACATTGAAACCAAATCCAGACATCCCAATGCTCCCACTAGCTGGGGCAAAATGAATCAGGTGTGACTTCTGTGGTCAGTTACTTTTCATATATCGGTCCTGGCATCCATGCACTGAGAACCTTGGATAGAGGGGGCATTTAATGGTTGTTTGGGTTTTTTGCAGTGCTTTGCGTTGTCCATCCAATGGTGGCCTGTGGTCAATCTCAACCCAACTCCTCTACCATACTAATTAAAATGAACTGTGTTACTGACCTCAGATCAGTGTAACCAAAGCCATGGGTTTGATTCCCCAGGTGGCTCTACTGTATTAACACATTCTTTATAGACTTGGGCTTCCCCTTGTGCTAAGGCCTTAATGTCAGGTTCAACTCCTGTTATGAGTCAGGAGTGTAGATATAGTGCAGAGTGTTCACACTACAGGAAATGGCTCATGGTGTTTCCATGTAACAGACCTGATGACCGAATACAAAGTGTGATCTTCTCAATTGAGGCCTCAAGATGATTATGCTCATCTGTGCCCAAGTGCCCTCAGTAAGAGATTATAGATGCACTGGTTTTCTTTGATTCCAGTACAGATGTACATATCACTGGTTCTCTTTGATTCCAGTACAGATGTACATATCACTGGTTTTCTTTGATTCCAGTACAGATGTACATATCACTGGTTTTCTTTGATTCCAGTACAGATGTACATATCACTGGTTCTCTTTGATTCCAGTACAGATGTACATATCACT
Organism: Brachyhypopomus gauderio; assembly: GCF_052324685.1. Classification (NCBI taxonomy): domain Eukaryota; kingdom Metazoa; phylum Chordata; class Actinopteri; order Gymnotiformes; family Hypopomidae; genus Brachyhypopomus; species Brachyhypopomus gauderio. Next base: position 22,826,512 of record NC_135211.1, on the reverse strand, counting down.
GGTTCTCTTTGATTCCAGTACAGATGTACATATTACTGGTCATGTCCCAGTTCCACCAGTGCCGACTCCAGGCCGAATCTCCCACGTCAGAACGAGGAGAACCTCAGACCTTTCTGCCTTCATAGCCCTAATCCTCAGGTAGTTGACACACCGTTGACAACATCGGTGGACCCACCGGTCGGTGGCCCACTGGAGCAGATCATGTGAACGCCCTGGTGCAGCAGTCTGCTTTAGCTCCATCATCAGCCGGATGCTTGTCAGACCTGCTCCCTGATGGGAAGGATAGCTTAATTGCCACAAGCAACTATATAGGTGCAATGCTGGCCAATCATGCTGTCTTTTAGGTTAGGTACATGGAACTGGTCAGTGCATTCAGCTGTCCTGCAATGATATGTGATCATTTAAAAGATGCAGGGACTGGCTGGTAGCTATGTGATTTAGGGAGATTTAGCTAGTGGGCTGGAATTTTCCACTCAATTGGGAGAAAATGACATTAAAAAAACCTAATTGAGCAAGGTCTGTGATGTGCACACTGCCTGGGGCAGCGAGCAGCGTTTTTCATCTCAGTAACACAGGACTGCTTTGATCTTACAAGGATGCTGTTCTACAATTATGGCGGACTGACAGCCAAGGAAGCGTGACGGGTTCATTTGCAGTGAGAGGTATTTTTCCTATGAATTCCTCACAGGACAAAAGAAGGAGAAAGACATAATCATTAAAAATATTGTTTTTGTTTCTACAAAAAATAAGATCTTGTGTGATCTCATTTTTCCACTGTGGGATAAACCTACCGGTAATTGCATAATTGTTTATTACTTTGGTTTATCTCAGTGTGGGTATATTCAGTTTGTTATGTGATGTAAGTAATGTCTGTGTCTATTTTCTGGGATTGTTGTTGAAACTACTCCGCTGTTTCTGTGGCTTTTAGGTGGTTATGGAGACAGAGGAATGAGGTCGTGGATGTTTAAAATCTCACACGTTTACCTGTTCAGACTGCAATGCCATAGTGCTACATGGAACCAGTGACAGCAGCCAGTCAAGTCAAGTCAAGTTTATGGATGAAGCACCACAAACTGTCACACCTTTGCAAAGCAGCTTTACAAACGCATGAGCCCAGCTCCCTAATGAGCAAGCCGGAGGCAACAGTGGCAAGGAAAAAAAAACCCCGGGGCAGAATTGAGAGGGAAAATATTGGGAGAACCGAATTCCAAAGGGACCCAGTCCTCCTTGGGTGGATCCCACCCTCTTTGGGCCGACCCCTTCTTCCTTGGACGGACGCCACTGGCAGGCGTCCTGTCAGCAGCCCACGTGGCCGGGGTGTTAATGAGGCCAGCGTCTGCAGCTGTTGGTGGGTTGTTAGGAGGTCGGCAGAAGATCATAGATCAGCATAGATCAGGCCCGCGCCCAGGCTGCAGAAGCTGTAGAATAAGCGGGTGTATCGACACTGTCAGACATGTCAGTTCCAGCATGTGGGACACACAGAGGCAGATTCCTCCTCCAGCTGCATGATCTGTGCCAGCACACTGTTGCTGGGAGCAGTGATCACTTCAGCACCGTTCCTACTGGCCCTGTTAGGAGCACCGATGCTGCGTCCTTGCCGTGAGCTGGTAAGGTGTGTCTGATTTGGGCTGACGTGTGCGTCTTGCTCCTGACAAGTGACGGTTGATTTATTTATTTTTCTCTGCAAGCTGTAACTTGGCTGCATACATGTCAATTTGTCTCATAATAGCAGGGCAGATCTGGGACCAGGCTCCCAATGTACGTTTGATGATGTGGAATGCGATGACTGATCCTAAGTCAGCAGTCAGTCAGTTTTCATAGGTCTGTGTGAACTGAATTGGGTGCTTGTTATTGCAAAGTGATGATCACTTTTAGCTAGTTTCTTCTTGATGTTAGTGAATAATATATAAACCATTGACCACTATCATTTCATAAAAATAAGTCAATTGATACTGTTGCAACTCATGCTCGTGCAGCACATTACAATTGGTTTCTATCTATCTATCTATCTATCTATCTATCTATCTATCTATCTATCTATCTATCTATCTATCTATCTATCTATCTATCTATCTATCTATCTATCTATCTATCTATCTATCTATCTAACTCTGTCTGTCTGTCTCTTTTACTCTCAGACAAGCTCTGGTTCCATTCCCAGCATGCTCCTCTCCTCCCCAGAACCATGTCAGGCTGTTTGTCTCGTGTAGCTGCTGATTAACGTCGACTCAGCAGCGTTGGGCTTGTTCCAGTCGAGCTAGTGAAGCCTGACTCTGTTTTCACAAAACTCTCCCAAGATTAGCGGCCCACAGCAGAATGAGGGAATGTTTCCCAAAAAGCTTCTTGGCCCAAAGTTGGCAGAACAAGTGAAGCTTTTGAACAGATTCCTTTAAATGATCCTCCCTAGCAGATTATGAAATGATCCTCCCTAACCATGGCGTATAATATGCAAATGTAGTGCATAAATATAATCATTACATAAGGACCAGTTATCCAAGTGTGTAGTTAGGATCTTGGCTTGAAGTAATAACGAAGTCAAGCACTACCAACCTCCAGTGTATTTCTGCGTGTGGATGAGTGTGTGCACGAGCCTTCAGTGCTATGACACAGAGTGTGGCCCAGACTTGCTCACCCTCCTGTTCCCTCCAGCGTCCTGTCAGCCATGCTGAACCATGATGAGAAGTTGCTTCCAGTCATTCCCTCTCCCCAACGCGCCTGAGTGTGCTCCGGCCTGCCCGTCCCGCACTGGCACTCTTCCGCAGGACTCTGTGAACTCTGGGCTGACCCCTGGGCTGACCCCTGGGCTGACCCCTGGGCTGACCCCTGGGCTGACCCCTGGGCTGACTCCATCCTCCACACAGCACACGGCACACAGCAACATCAGCGCTAGAAGAGGAAGGAGGTGGTTTGTTCTCTAATGCTGCGTAAACTGTTATGACACCAGAAACAGAAGTAACCGTTTTTCAATCTCATGTGATTGAAAAGGCATGAAGTGTTCAAATGTAACTCAAGGATTACTTTTACTTTACTGGCTGATTAAAAACCTTGATGCTGTGTTGCACACATATCGAACGAGGCAGTCCTGAAGCTTCCCCCAGTTCCCACACTTGTCAAATGTCAGAAAGAGGAGAGTGTAATGAAGGGTCCTCTGTAAGAACTGAGTAGCTACTTCCATCTTTACTGCAAGGTCAACAGCATAACCAGGCAGCAGGAGAGAGTGAGTCACCGCAGTTTGGAAGGGAAAAGGTGGATTCAGGAAGAGATATTGTAATTCTTTGTCTTTGTGGGTGAAACACAGAGTGTGGATTTCCAGGATGCATTTGAGTTTGTGCGTGTGCGTGTGCGTGTGCGTGTGCGTGTGCGTGTGTGTGTGTGTGTGTGTGTGCGCGTGTGTGTGTGTGTGCGTGTGTGTGTGTGTGTGTGTGTGTGCGCGTGTGTGTGTGTGTGTGTGTGTGTGTGTGTGTGTGTGTGTGTGTGTGCATGTGTGTGTGTGCATGTGTGTGTGTGACTAATGACTGGCTTTGGGAACATACATCATAAGAGCACGCCCTGGTGAACAAGAATCCTGAGAGAGAGAGAGATGGAAAGAGTGAGTGAGACAGAGAGAGAGAGAGTTTGACAGAAGAACTGTCATCATTTCAGATTCGAAACTTGAGGCATGAATAAAGTGCAAATCATCAACATCTGTCCATTTTCCTCCTTCAGAAACAGGGAGGCTGTGTGTCTATCACACATACAAACGAAGGAAATAAGGTGAAGCTGGCTGTGTGTGCGGACTGACGCCAAGTGTCACCTTCCAGCTGCTAGATCAGCACAGTGTAGGGCCAAAGACAAACGGAGTTTAGACACCTGCCTCTGTTAGTCAGCCTCAGTCCTCTGGGCAGCCATGTGTGTTTAGACCTCTCTGGAAAGGCATTGTGGGTACATGGCTGAGGACCCTGATGGCTCACGCTCTCCTCCGCAGACGCCAGCAGGACCCTGAGGCGGATAAACCCTCGTAGAGCGCCTGGCAGGAGCTTGCGACGTGCTCGTTAGAGACGGCTGGTGTCCTTGCAGGCACACCACATCTTTTGCACAAGCCACAGTGCCCACCTGTTTTAAGATCAACAACATCGTGTTTCAGAAGAGCCTGTCACTTATCTCAATGGCAGCACTCGAACCATAAACACAGGACTGTGAGCTGAGCCTCATGTTCTATTTCCTTCTCATATGCCACCATACAGCATCCCAGACCAACACCAGCATAATCAATTTCACTGATGCTTCAACGTGTCCAAAGACTGATCACTGTAGATGATGAGACGGTGTAGAGAATGGGGGTGACAGATCTGGTGGACACACACACACACACACACACACACACACACACACACACACACATACACACAGGTGAGGTGTCTGCTAAAGAAACCAGAGCATTGTTTGTGCTTCCTGAGATAGGAGAAGTTTGTAGAAAGCTAAAATCTTCAAGCGATTCTATAGGGGAACTGTGGAGCAGCTTCACAGTCTGCTTAGGGAACGGATCTGCAGAGGCCCGCACAGCAGTGATGACGTTGTCGTCACTGGAGGACACTTACCACACCAGAAGAATCGGGTCAGAAGAACATACAGCATCATCAAAGACACGAGTCACCCCAAACATCCTCTCACCCCAAATATCATCTCTTTACACTCCTACCATAAGGGATGCGTTGTAGAAGTCATAAATTCAGAAAGGCTTCTATGCACAGGCGATCACACACACTATTTTAGCTGTTGAACTCCAGACATTTGGACATTACACACAGGATACTTTACTGCTGATATTTTTTGTACTCCTTATAGTCTGTTGCTACATTTCAACAAGACCGTTACGTTTGTTAATCAGTGTCTCCAATGTCTCTACCTGTCCAAGCTTACACACCTGTCCAAACGTACACACAAGTCCAAACTTACACACCTGTCCAAACTTACACACATGTCCAAACTTACACACTTGTCCAAACGTACACACCTGTCCAAGCTTACACACCTGTCCAAACTTACACACATGTCCAAACTTACACACCTGTCCAAAATTACACACCTGTCCAAACTTACACACATGTCCAAACGTACACACATGTCCAAACTTACACACAAGTCCAAACTTACACACATGTCCAAACTTACACACATGTCCAAACGTACACACCTGTCCAAACTTACACACCTGTCCAAACATACACACCTGTCCCAGCTTAGTACAACCTTCCTCATGTCCACACGCCGCCTACGTTCTACACAGCAGCCCTTTATTCCCTTCCTGATCATTTTGTCTCACATTTATATATGTTATATTATTCTTTTCTTAGCTGGAAATGGGGAAGAACAGATTAAGACAGATTGTTGGGAATATGGCACTAAAACTCCTGATTCTTGTATCTTGAATACAATATTTTCCTTGGTGCAATTTCAAACTGAAGTGACTCCCACATCAGATACACAAGAAGTCCAATTTCACTCCCAGTCTGACTGCAGCCATGAAGTTTTGAAAGCACATTTCTTAAAAGTCCAATTCTGTGACAATAGATCCGAGCGAAGTCCTGGTGGCCGTGACGGCATCCCTGTTGCCGACGGCGACTGTTTCCCTCCTAATCCCCTCGGCTCCGCGGTGGCTCTGCTGGGTTCCTGCAGCTGCTGCCTTGCTGGTTTTGTCCTGAACCGGTTTGTGTGGGACGGGACGGAACACCATGTGATCATAGCGACTCGCTTGGTCGCTAAGCTGTTTTGACCGCCCAAAACTGGCATTTTTATTTGAAGCAGAATGACTTGGGCACATTGTGTATGCAATAAACAAGAGATCAGATGTATTTTCAGCCAAGTTTATTTAAAAGGTAAAACATATTACATAAAACAGATCCTTTCACATAAATTCCAGGAAAAATAAATATTAACAGTGGAGATGACATGGTGGAGATTATGTTCTGTTGTGGAGATGCCATTGTTGTCTGTTGTGGAGATTGCAACCACATTTTTACGTGGCTTGTCATATGGTTAGGCATGTCACGAAATGCAAGGATGACATAAGGATATAACTTACTGTATTTACATTTGCTACTGCTTGTAGGGCCGCTTTGGTACCTTTAGATTCCCTCTACAGAAGTGATTCCCATGGTTACTGTGTCATCACTGTTGCTCTGTTAATACACAGATCCTGCTAGAAGCTAAATCTTATGGTAAGCGCTAAGATCATGCCTCCAGCACATAGCCAGCCGATGCACAGCAGACCCTAAGGGCAGTTTACCTGCTGGACTCAAATCAGCTCTGGTCAAGAGGTCTGTCCACTCCTGTCAGGTAATACGGCTGGCCCACAGCTGCCAGGCCTGGTGCTGGAAAACAGCGTAAGTCAGAATCTATTTCTCCGGTGGAGGTGTGTGTGTGTGTGTGTGTGTGTGTGTGTGTGTGTGTGTGTGTGTGTGTGTGTGTGTGTGTGTGTGTGTGTGTGTGTCAGGTAGAGTTAGTAAGACAGTGAGAGAGAGAAGAGAATCAAGACCTACTTTGGTGTAATACTTCACAGGTCTGTTTAATATGGAACAGCTCTGATTTTGAAAGTCGAATTGCATGTGATAGTTCTGGGTTTCTCCCTGATGCTGGCCAAGCCTTACGGGCCAGGCCCGTTTCCTAGCTGTAGGGAGGAAGGAGTGTTGCGGTTCTCCCATGAGAGGAGAGGAGGAACGGAAAAGAGGGGAGGAATAGGTAGGTCCAACTCTCCATAATTGGAGAGTTAAACTCCCCAGCACAAACTCTGCAATAGTAATAATAATAATAGTGGTTGTCATTGCTCGCTCTGCTAATATCACCATTTTTGGTGAACTTCCTCTTAATTAAAGGTCACATTTTCATTATTCTCGGAGGCTCACTCTAAGACCTCAAACAGTGTGCTCATTGTTTACATTAATGTTCATTAAACACCATTAATTATGGACTGTTAATTGCAAGAACCATATTCTTTTGAAGTATGGAGTGCTTCTATAGAAACGACTAGTGTTTTGTGTAAACAGGGTGGACGGCTGTGTGCATGCTGTGAGGGGGAGTCTTGTTCATGGGGGGGGGGGGGGGGGGGGGCGCGAAGTGGCCCTCACACGGGCAGGGTTAGGCAAGGCCTCAGCTGCAAAATGCCATGCTTCACTGAGACTGGCACTGGCTCTGTCACTGGCACCGACAGACACACACAAGCAACACACACACACACACACACACACACCACACACACACACACACACACACACACACACACACACACTCAAACACACTCGCATCCAAAAGGCCGGATGAACTGGGTGTTGATGCTATGCATATTCACTCAGCAGGAAGGGACAAAGGGCACTGGCTGCCATGGCACAGAACTACACACACACTCAACACACACACACACACACACACACACACACACACACATTTACAGTGTCCCTAGGTGGCAGTGGGGTCATATCAGTGCTAACACAGCCACACTCACGCTCACACACAGAGGGTCTCTAGTCTCTTACAGTGCCCCCAGGAGGAACAGAGTTGGGCCAGTGCTAATACTCACACACACACATACACACACACACACACACACACACACATACACACACACACACACACACACACACACAAAGGAACATTATTGCACTTCCTTTGGGGACATGACATCAGCGGGTGGTGGTGAAGCTTTAGAAAAAGGGACGTTTTTAGAAAATGGTCTACAAGGAGCAGGACAGATGAGGACAGGACAACAGAACCAGGACCGCGGGTGATGTCAAACAGGACTCACAGCAGATTCAATGCATACAAATGAACAGCATTTCAGAGCATAAAAGCAAGAACTGACCCATCGCCCACCTGAGAATAGGTGTGACAAACCCTCAGGAAGTCAGGGATCAAAGGTGTACGTGCGTACGTGCATGCAAGTGTGAGCATGTGTGTGTGTGTGTGTGTGTGTGTGTGTGTGTGTGTGTGTGTGTGTGCGCGCACACTGTCAGGACAATGGGGTTTGGATTCGCAGGTATGTTTTTCTTAGCTCAATCAAGGCAGAAATGTTTTCCAATTCTCATTAATCTCCCTTGACTCCCATGTGGGGCAAGTGGTGAGCTGGAAAGAGGCGTGTGGCGGTGGCCCTGTGTCCTGAACACTGCAGGGACGTCTGGAGTTTCTGGGCAAATGGAGGGAACTGCAGGGGAGATGTCAGTGGCTGCTGAAGGATGAACTCCAGCAGACTGTAGACTGTGCAGACAGTTCCTGTCAATGAGCTCAATATCTCAGTATTTAAGGCTGAAAACAGATTTGTTTAGTCAGGCATTTTATTAAATACCTCTCATCTTAGGTAAAGGTGAAGATCTGAGGGTTTGTGGCCGTTGAGAGTTATGGTAAACTGGGACGTTATGACGCTGTCACTCCACCTCATATTTTGTCACTCACACACAGTTTAGCTTGTCAACGCCTAATGAACTATCCTCTCTTTCTGCTCATATACATCTACTCCTGGTGTGGTGTTGCTGAACTCATAGCTCCTCCCACCCCAACCTGTTTGTTTGCTGTGGCTCCTCCCACTTCATCCACTGCTCACCCACTTGTCCACCGCCCCTGTTTCCTCCTTTCCCACAATGCTCTGGACCGACTGGGCAGTGTTTATGGGGCGTTTTGGACACACTCATCAAACCCAGAGAAGGTATTTTAAGACGTATAAACATCTATTGCTTCCTTGTTCCTGTTTCTTAATCGGTTCTTTAGTGCTTGTGTTGTTTGTGTTGTGGTGTCCAGAGTCAGCCTTAGGAAGATGGCTGCCCGTTTGAGTCTGGGTTCCTCTCCAAGTTTCTTCCTCACGCTCTTACGGAGTTGTCACTTTTGGCCTGCTCACTGGGGACTCGAACGTTTGTAAAGCTGCATTGCATCAGCGGCTGTTGTAAAAAGTGCTGTATTAAATAAATTTGACTGGATTTGACAGTTTGACTAATTTAGAGCTCGACCAGCTGACACAACACCATGAGAAATCCAGCTTAGGATGAGGCCCTAAAATGCCTGAACACAGTACCTGTGTTCACCGCTGTTCATCCACCCTTGTTACCACTGATTCTTTTCCACTTAATGAAATAATAATTTCTTTGGCTGCTGGATTTATTTGTTCATTCATGTGTGTTAGTGTGTGTGTGTGTGTGTGTGTGTGTGTGTGTGTGTGTGTGTGTGTGTGTGTGTGTGTGTGTGTGTGTGTGTGTGTGTGTGTGTTAGTGTGTTTGTATATGGGGTGGGAGTAATGACTTCAGCCAGAGCTCACCTTTTGTGAGGTTTAGATTAAGAGGTTCAACTATTGCTGTGGAATATTCACCAAGCCCAGCTCCACAGAACACATGCCGTATGTCTGTGGTTTCTGTGGTTTCATCCAGCTGATGTATATTTAAGACATTTTCTCAACTGAGTCAGTACAGCACAAGTATACAACATTTTTGTGAGTGAATTAAAACACAAAGGCATACACACACACACACACACACAAACACACACACACACACACACACTGAGTGGGCTTCTTTCATAGGTTGTGTAATTATGAAAGCAGAGCATCAAAACGATTTCCATATGCGATTGAAAATCTGTGTGAGAAAACAAATCAAAGAACCAGCATATTGTTTCTATGGTGAATATATTTGCCAAATAGCTGTCCCGTGTTTGTGTGTGTGTGTGTGTGTGTGTGTGTGTGTGTGTGTGTGTGTGTGTGTGTGTGTGTGTGTGTGTGTGTGTGTGTGTGTGTGTGTGTGTGATGTCCTCCTGCTCTGTGAGACTCAGTTGAGGAGCTGGATACCCCTGAGGAGCAGGACAGAGGTTACTCCCCAGGAAATTGTTTGCTCTCGCTAGAGCAGGTTAAAGAATAATGTGTGTAAAAAAGGGCGGGGCACCTGGACCCCTCCTGCCCCGTCCTGCCTCCAGTTCCAGGGCTGCTACCCTGAAAACCCCGCAGCTCCAGTGACTCATCCAGCATCCAGAGGCCAGCCGGCCACTCCTGTCCCACCTCTGGGCTTTTACGTCTGAAAACACTGGAGGCCACTTTGGTCTGATCTGAGAAAACGAACCGCATGCATGTTTCTGCCAATCTCCACACTCTTCCCACTCTGGTGTGTATTTATTTCTTTTTGCGTTCCCGGGAGGGGAACGTATGAGCAGGGATGTAGTGCTGAGAGTTGGCAACGGAAAGACAAACTTTTCTCATATATATGCTAATGAGGGACAGACGTCGGGTCCTCCGCAGGGCTGGGAAGGTGGGATTTTTGTGCGGTGTATCTTGTCGTACTCTAATGAAGCTCAAAGATTACTGTGTGTTCTCCCATTAAACTCAAGCAGGCTATCTGTGTAGTACAGTGAGGGGGTTAAACACATTGATTGCCCATTGGTGTATGTGTGTGTGTGTGCATGTGTTTGAATGTGTGTGTGTTCTTTGTAGAAACTTTTGCTCTCTAGTGGAACCTAGTCATATTCAGTCTAGTTCGCCACTCTAGTGTAACCTAGACATATTCAGTCTAGTTTAGCATTCTAGTGTAACTTAACCTAGACATATTTAGTCTAGTTTGATATTAAGCGATGCTTATTGCAACATCAGTTTGGAACAAAAACAGGCAATGCCATTTCTACTCAATGAACAGTGAAGCAAAGCACAGTCTTTAAAAAGTCCCACACTTACCAAATAATCATGAAACATATGCATATACCACAAGGACAGAAACACCCCCTAACATGCTAACTGAGGGGAAAGATATAGCTACTCTAAATCAACACAAACTAATTCAACCATAAATCATGTTGAACATTAAATTAGAACTAATTCAAGTCAGAGGAGAGGCGCATGGCATTCTGGTAGTATTGGCTGTGCTGCTCTCTCATTGGCCTGCTCCATAGAATCCAGTGGCAGACAGCAAAATATCATTATCACAAAAATACCTCTGCCAGACATGTTTGCATTAGATGTTGTATTAATTATATGGAAAACAGCATACAATCCATTGCAGTGTTTTCACAGGGCACCTGTATAATAATAGTTTTAATATCAGTTATCTGATTACATGGTTGCCAGCCTATCACAAGCTCAGAATAACAACTTAAGTTTGAATAGAGAACTATACTTTTTGCACCTTTAATGTCACTGTCTGGGTGAAGCTTATCGCATTTGCTGAGACAAAGACTGATTTGTTCCTACAGATTTCCACTGTTATGACCATTGAGGCAGGCCAGCATTAACCTTGACATTTAGCTGTTCGACGTCGAAAGCTTTTCGGGTTGTTCCGGGACCCACCCCCCCAGCACACAATAGCAGAGTGCTCTCCGCCTGACTGGGTTGCGTTTTTAGAAAACGAAACTCTTGGAAACACATAGTCCCTACGGAAGTGGCACTGAAGTTGCCGATTTATTTACAAGCCGCGATCTGTACCAAGCGGCTCGGATAGCCGGAGCGATCCGGTGTTCAAATAGCGCTCTGTTTGGGGAAGACGCATGTGTTATGGGACAGGCGTGGCTTTGAGACCTCTGCAAACTGGAGACCAGGCGATGGAGAGGTCCCAGAACCCCTTCAGGCGCTACCTGAGAGCACACAGGGCACCGGGGGCCCAAGGGCCCGGCGGGTTCGCTACACCACCTGAGAGGAGCCCCAGAAGGAGGGGTGGGGAGTGATCTACAGAAGGAGGGCTGGGGAGTGATCTACAGAAGGAGGGGTGTGGAGTGATCTACAGAGGGAGGGATGGGGAGTGATCTACAGAAGGAGGGGTGGGGAGTGATCTACAGAGGGAGGGGTGGGGAGTGATCTACAGAAGGAGGGGTGGGAAGTGATCTACAGAGGGAGGTGGGGAGTGATCTACAGAGGGAGGGATGGGGAGTGATCTACAGAGGGAGGGGAGGGGAGTGATCTACAGAAGGAGGGGTGGGGAGTGATCTACAGAAGGAGGGGTGGGGAGTGATCTAGAGAGGGAGGGGTGGGGAGTGATCTACAGAGGGAGGGATGGGGAGTGATCTACAGAAGGAGGGGTGGGGAGTGATCTACAGAGGGAGGGATGGGGAGTGATCTACAGAGGGAGGGGTGGGGAGTGATCTACAGAAGGAGGGCTGGGGAGTGATCTACAGAGGGAGGGGTGGGGAGTGATCTACAGAAGGAGGGGTGGGGAGTGATCTACAGAGGGAGGGGTGGGGAGTGATCTACAGAAGGAGGGGTGGGAAGTGATCTACAGAAGGAGGTGGGGAGTGATCTACAGAGGGAGGTGGGGAGTGATCTACAGAAGGAGGGGTGGGAAGTGATCTACAGAGGGAGGTGGGGAGTGATCTACAGACACTCGAGTGATGTGGAGAGAAATGGTCATGTGAAATTCTAGAGGGACACAGACACAAGAGCGAAAGAGAGAAAGAAAGAGAGAGAGAAAGAGAGTGAAAGGCAAAGAGAGAGGGAAAAGGCAAAAGAGGGTGTGAAAGAATCTCAGTAGATGCCACTGTGACTGCCTCTCATAGCTGAAAAATTGCAAACACACACACAAACACAACACTCTCTCTCACACACATACACAAACACATGCATAAACACACATTGCTCACCTACAAATACATACACACAAATATCACTCACACACACACACTCATACACACTACTCACACATCAGGTAAACATGTACACAGACACACACTATTCATATGCAGGCCAGTATGTACACACACCAAATGTGTGTGTGTGTGTGTGTGTGTGTGTGTGTGTGTGTGTGTGTGTGTGTGTGTGTGTGTGTGTGTGTGTGTGTGTGTGTGTGTGTGTGTGTGTGTATGTGAGTGGTGTGTGTGTGTGCAGGTCCCTCTGTGCACTCCTCTACATACCTACACTCACTCTCTTTCATATACATACAAGAGAGAGTACACTGCATGTCTGCACACACACACACACACTTATACACACACACATGTCCAGCAGAAAAGGTGTGAAGTCTGTGTGAAGGTGTGATTACTGGTGACCACACTGAGACTGTCCTCAATATTTCTTCACAGCTCTCAGGTTAAACTCCCAATGACAGCACACACTTTGGTAGAGTGAGTGTTCCTCAGCAACATTATAGCTGAAAGGGTCAAACGTTAGCACCAAACAGCACATGACAAATTAGTCAAAAACACCTCGGTCTCTCTGTTTTTATTTCTCCATTTCTCTCCATATTTTCTTCATTTTTGTTCTTTGGCTTCATTCTCTCGAACCACACACACACACACACACACACACACACACACACACACACAAAGTACAGCCAGTCAGGCCGTTTGAGATGCCTTCTGGGGGGTGTAAATAGAAGGCGTAAATAGAACGGCGAGTGTGGTGGTGCTGCCTACGTAGCTCCTCTCTGTCCCTCCACCCTGCCCTCAATAGGGAGCTTGTGTAAGTTGTCCGGCCCGGAGCAGGAAGAGAGTCCGTCTCCTTTCACCGCATGGCCTCTTCCATTCGACCCCTGCCAGGTCGACCCTTTTCACAGCGGTCCGGAATGAAGCAAGGATCACTGCTCCGGACGGAACGTCGACCCCACGAGGACGTGCTGTCTTGTGTGACTTCTGATCTGAGCACAACCGTTGTGTTTATGCCTCGCACAAAAGCCGGCGGGTCACAGAAGGCAGAGCCGGTGAAGAACGGAAAACCCTCAGACCAGATGGCATTGCGGTCCTGACAATCAAAATACACTTCCTGGAGAAAAAGAGCCCAATGGACCGGAGAGAAATGCAGAGTTACTGTATGTTCTGACATTATGTGAATGCTGACAGCTGATTGATCTTTTACAGTGCTCAGAAAGATTTTAGTTTGACTTTGGCCGTAGGTGGGCAGAGTTAAACATATGCAGAAGCCAGGTGCATCTTCTTCTGGGTAGGTGAGGTGTGTGTGTGTGCATTTGGGTTGGACAGGTCGCACTGGTCAGCTGATATCTGACAGTTGCTTAGTGCAGGACCCGCTGTCCTCTCCCTGTCAGACTGAGCATGTTTGCGGCCTGGAAGAGGCACTTGCGATGATATGGGATGTTTGTTGATGATACGAGATGTTTGTTGATTATGCGGGATGTTTGTTAGCTTGTTTTTGTTTTCTAAATCCAGTGCTGATGTTTTTTTGTGCTCTCTTATCTCTTAGTGCTAACACGCAAACCTCTCTTCACTCGCCTAGAAGACTTTCCTTTTTCTGATTTGTAACTAATAATACTACATGAGATTGTGTGTGTGTGTGTGTGTGTGTGTGTGTGTGTGTGTGTGTGTGTGTGTGTGTGTGTGTGTGTGTGTGTGTGTGTGTGTGTGTGTGTGGAGGATTTGTACATAATGTATAAAGCATAAAGTTATCTAAAACAAAAGAATAAATCTAATTAAACTGTATTGGATGCCTGTATTGTACCAGTGTTCCAGGAGTTTGGAAGTTTGGGGTGACATTATGAATTTAGGACTCTTAAACATGTGCTCAGGGACCTTAGGATGCATTTAATCAATCTCATGTATTAATCTGTCCTTAATCTTACGATGTAAACTACCCCTGAGTGCTGCTCACGTATAAATAGAGCATAAGGACATTAATTTGTAAGAACACCATTTCATACTTTATTCAATTAATATTTAATTAAGAAATACTTTATTTAATTTTCTGCCAATAATATCATTTTGCAAATGTTGCAAGAGTACTGTATCAAAATAATCTTTTACGGTTCAGAAACATTTAAAAAGTGACCAACTTACCCTCCGCAGAAAATCCACCGTCCACCAGCATTCTACAGCGAAGGGGCGGGGACGTGTAAGGTATAGCTCCGCCCCGTGGGTGTGCCGTACGCAAATGAGGAGACGGCATCCACCTGCCAAGCCATTTTTCCAGCAGTCAGGAGCGCCTACCCGAAGACTCGAGTGGGGGTTAATGACTTTCAAACGAGGAGCGCTCTCGCAACCGCAAAGGGAGTTGTCAGTCATTTAAGTTTTAATGTTTCTTTGAGAACCAGATTTCTGCATCCTGGATTTTTATAAACGAACCACATGAACTCGACAGCAGGAAAGAAGCCCAGCAGCCCGCTCAGGTGTTCCGAAAGATAAGGACTATCTCCGCCTCGCGACAAAACCTGGGACCTATAGATGCAGAATCAATAGAGCTCGAGGAGACAGAATTGGATTAGTGTATTTTCACGTTTTGGAGTGAAATCTTCGGCCTTCGTCACAACTTCCCCAGGTATGATGAGGGCATTTATTATTTTCTTTTATATAGGTTATATAGGCTGCAACTACTAATAAATGTTATAATCATAATTTGAGAATGTTGAGAGTGTCTTCTGTAAAGGAAATGTCGGAGATTGTTGGCTTTACATTTAAATCTCCAAACGAACAGCTACATACCCAGATGTCTCTATACAACTCTCGTTTTTTCCATTCACCCTCGCACATAAATGTTGAGTCTCCCCTTATGTGTAACTTCAATTAAACTTCAAAAACTAGCATAGCACAGAAAGTTGCGCCGTTGTTTAGTTGATAGTTTATGGCTTGTGTGGTACTGTAAGGGCGCCACGGGGTTTGAAGTTCGTGCCACGGCGCGCTCTGCACGAGAGGGACTTGTGTGATCTGATATTTAACATGCACGCTATCATTGATTACTGTAGGACATTTATTGAAACGTGTTGGTTCATTCTACATCCATAGACGAATCTGTTTCGTGTCTTGAGCTAACATTCTTCTGCGCGCAAAATCCACGGCGCGCAGAAACTGGCATTCTTAAACTGCAAACCATCGTTAGTGGAAAGTAATAAGTCATAATAAATTACACTGAAATACTTTACAAATAATTCATTCTGACTGATGAATCGTATTAAGAAGTGCGTTTTTGCGGTTGAAACTGCAACAAATGTGACGTGCGGCTTTACGCGGTGGAGCTGGTTGAATACCCCAGCAGAGAAGGAGCCGGTTACAAGGCTTTAATGACAGTGTGAATCTTTAAAGCGGTGTTTATGACCGCCGAGGAGCCTGTCATCCTCACCAAAGACAACCTTCTGCTTTTCAAGGTGTAACCCTCATAAATGTGTAATTATTAGAGCTGTTAAGATATCCCGCGGACGTATTGTCAGCAAGTCTAACAGTGTCGTCTGCAAAAAGGGAAAGTTGGTTTAATCGACCATGTTGCAGTAGAATCTACCTGTTCCAGTTAATGCAATTGGCTTCATGCTATGGTGTTATTCGCACAACCAATTATTTAGTTTATTTTAATTCGTTTCTTTCATGTTGAATTCTTCACAAAACATGGAATGTGTACACACAACAAAACTTTTAACACCAGCGATTCAACAATTACAAGCTTTTCCTTTAATCTTTATTCATGTAGCTTCTATCTTTAAGTCTTTAAGCATGAAAACGTGTGCCCCGCTGTGTCACTCGAAAAGACTGGCGCACTTAGGCGCGAGAAACTCGCAGTCCACGAAGATAATACAGACTCTCCACACACACACGAACTCAGTCAAGCTGCCTGGGTCTTGTTATGATAAAAAAAAAAGCCTTCTAGAAGTCAAACTGTGAAAAGATCTAATAAACTTTCTCTACAATTTTCAAGCATATGGAATATATGCTACAGAAATACAGAAGTTCAGATGCTGCTTTGTGTGCACATGTGCGTGACTTTATGAACGTGTGTTCCTCCCTCTACATCTCCACCTCTCTCTCCCTCTCCCTTCCTGTGTCTCCCTCTCTCTCTCTCCCTCTCCATCTCTACTTCTCTGTCTCCCTCCCCCTCTATCTGCCTGCCTGTCCCCCGGTGTCTGCGTGCAGTTGTGATGTATAATTGTTGTTTAATTTTCGCTTGCTTGTGTGAAGCGGAGAAGCAGTGCATTGGAATAAACAGTGGGACACTTAACAAATTGCCTGCAAATAACTGAGGTTTGAACAGCTGCTTCCACTCTGCCCAAGCGTCCCTGGCCAGGCCAGCAGTTCTGGACCAACTCTCTCTCTCTCTCTCTCTCTCTCTCTCTCTCTCTCTCTCTCTCTCTCTCTCTCTCTCTCTCTATCCACCATTCTCCCTCCCTGTCAGCCTGAAGATGCTCTCAGAGCTGATCAAAAAACTGGTCTTATTGTTCTCCAGCTCGGGCAGAGTTGCCAGATATTTTGTGAGGCAAATCCACCCAAACGGCAACCAGAGCTGGTCTGGCAACCCAGGCTGGTCTCAGAAGGCCAAACTTATGCATAAAATAAAGGCCTGGGTTTAAGATCTGATGGGTCGAGTATTTCCATATTTATTAGGTTATTTCAAATGCACTTCCAAAACGAACCCTCCTTGTGAAAATAAATTTGGTGAATATTCTTGAATAGCATAAATTAATCCTATGCAATATGTTTTGAAACTAACACATTGGCATAAGGAATGATATTATATTTCCATAGCTCTTTCCATCTGAAACTGGAGTGATAATTTTCAAAATCAGTTATCATCGCAGTAGTTCAAATTCGCCACGGAGGTGTGGACACCAGCAGACAGAGAGATCACACCCTCCTCTGATCATCTCACCTCTGTCACAGCCTGACTTATACATATTACACATTAATCTTGTCATTTACACTTGTCATGACAGAGGCCCTCTGGACAAGAATGTTGAAACCAAGAAGTCAGAGGAAAACCTGACTCCTCCATATAAAACATGCTTTTTATCAGAGCCTGAATGGTATGATGGAATTATTTAGCAACTTTAGCATACTAACAGATCATTTTTTGACTCTTAGACCTGAAAACCACCAAGAGTACTATCAGACGATCTGATCAAGAGTACTATCAGACGATCTGATCAAGAGTACTATCAGACGATCTGATCAAGAGTACTATCAGACGATCTGATTTCTATTTTCATTTTATATAAACGCAGTCAAAATGGTGTAAAGATGAAGTTATGATATGAGCTTTACTTTGGATGGTATAGCCGAACCGGTGATGTTAGGAAGGGGCGGGGCTTGGACGTCCTGGGCAGGCCACAGTAGCCGAGCACTGAGAGGGGGATAAAGGAGGAGCATGGGAGCAGGCGGTGGAGAACTCAATCAGAACCACTCCAGGAAGGTCGCCGTGGCAGCCACACAACAAGGCTCCACCCTCTCAGGAGCCGGTTCTGCAGTTGGACAGCTCCAGCAGAGCACCATAGCAGCCCGTGTTTGTTTTGGTTTGACGTATTGCTCGGCGAGCCGTGTTTGATTCAGTTTTGACGTATTGCTTTGGAGTGAATGGCTCCTGTAATGTGCACTGCATAAAGAAGGAGAAATGGTTTACACAGTATCACCCTTCTCTAACCAACAACACCTGGTAAACACAACTCAGTTTGGTTTTTTGTTGTTGTTTCAGCGCTCCCAGGAGCTGCTTTCAGGAAGCTTCTGGAAGCAAAAGTGGGTGCAAGATGCTTTGGGACAGTCTGTGTGCGGTCCGGACTCTCCTGGTTCTGTGTGCGCTGGGTCCAGGTTTGGCCACCGACCCGCTCTCCCCTGCTCCTCGGGTCTTCCTCTCCTTCAAAGGTAAGAGAGCCCAGATGCCACCCTACTGTGTCACCTCCGTGACCCGGTTCTGGTCCACATTCTCTTGCCTGGTCGTGGTTCTTCTGTGGTCTGCTACATCCGCGTGATCCTTATGAGAATGCTCTCCACCATCTGCGGCACGTTTTTGAGACCCTGGTCGAGCTGGTGGTTGGATGAGAATTGATGCCTTGATTTTGTGAGAGAGGCTTCAGGATAAGGTGGAAGAAGTTACAACGTAGACAAATTTTTCCACCACAGACAGGAGTACCAGCTAAGAGCAGAGGAGCAGCAAACAGGAGTTGTGTGGATAACCCCCCCCCCCCCCCCCCCCCCCCACACACACACACACACACACACACACACTTCTGAGCCCCGCCCCCTGCCCACCTGTCTGCCCCGCCCCCCTGCCCCCAACCTATTACACTCACAAGCAGCTGCTCCTCCTTGCACACTGTGTTCAAATAATTAAAAACACAAACAAAGTCCAATGGGGGATGAAAAAATACCACCAAATCAGAAGCAGGGTCAACACTTCCCTGAGAGACTTTCACACAGCCTCAGCACAAGGATATTACCACTACTTCTTTTTTTAATGAAACGTTCCGACAGATTCGCATCTATTCCGTTTCGCTCTTATCGCTGCTACGATTGTAATTATACATGGTCAGCACCATGCGGAGATCCGTACGGCTCTGAAAGCCCCTGACCACTAAACTTTTCCCCTTGATTAGGCAGGGCCACGTCTGGGGATTTCGAGGCACTTTTGCAGAGCTACATTTTCTGGAGCAGCAGAGCGGATCGCCGTGCTCTGGCTCTGTGCTGGTGCCGATCAGGCCTGTGATTAGTGCCGGCGTTGCAGCGTTGCAGCTCTGTGCTGGTGCCTGTCAGCCTGTCCACGCGCCGGTCTGGAGCGCGCCTGCTCCCTTAATTGCACTGGCCAGCACAGTTCATTATTAGTGGGGCCATTTTTTTTGCTTCCTTCTTCTTTAATCAAGATGGATTGAACACATGCCACTGGGTGTGAGCGTGCGCATGTTTTCATTCCCGCCTGGAGGTCCCGAGGTGATCTCGCAGGACTGGGCTAATATTCCTGGTGCAGGATTGTGCTGATCAATACATGGTACATTTACCAGAGGTTCTGCTCTCTCAAGCAGAAATATACCTGAAATTGGTACCAATTGCATTAACATTTCAGGGCTGATCTAAAATCACTTCTTAGCGATTACCTGTTACAATGTAAAAGTTCAATTGGATACACCTGAACAGCTGCATGTGGATATGCCTCGCTGGACTTCATTTCCCAGAACCACCTGCTGCCCCAACAGAGTGCACGTCTCTCTCTCTCTCGAGTTATGGCAGCCCACTTCAAAGCACATCAGTACTAATTAGGGAACTGATCAAAGGACATTGATGTTTTCATCAGCTACACAGCAATCATGCACTACTTACATAACTTGGCTACTGTCAAACCGCCCTCAGTTGAATGATAGGGTTTTCCTCCCGAAAACAATAGAGTCTTGGCAACAGTGCGGGGCGGAGGGAAGATGGACTCTGTTCATCTCTATGACCCACCTCATCCTGAGGTTCTTGACTCGAGGTGGAGACGAGACCAGACGAGATGCGACCAATCGCTAAATTGATTCGCTCTGTCAGCCAGCCTCCGTCAGGGTTCAGGGGGCGTGACCTTTCGCGCTATAGGCCGTTTGTCCACCCCCACCCCCACCCCCAGCCTGCGCTGCCCCACTCTGAGGGCTAATCAGGAACACCTTAATTGTCCTTTGAGCTTTGCAACTTCCTTCCCTTCATGGTGCGCACCATCGAAATCATTCCCCCCTCGGGAATGTCTCCCGTGACTCTCAGGGTTAAGGATCCGAGAGGCAAGGGCATAATCAAACACAGCTGCAGAGGTGGTGTGCATGTCCGACTTTGGGAGGTACGCAGTCTTATTTAGTCTGGAATGGGAAGGATCTGACATCCTATCTGGGGTGAAATCAAGATGATAAGCATCTCCAAGCAATAGCTGTTTGATTGTGTCCAGATTCCAGAATCCAAAGATTTATGAGTCTGGGATAATCTGACCAAATGGTCTCGTGCAGGAAAAGCATGTTTAAAAACTGTTGTCCACTGGGATAAAGAGCATTTATGCCTGTTTGATGGTTGATAAGCTTTCATGTCAAAAGCAGAACTGTGTGTGTTATGTCAGACGTGTTTACTGCAGCTCTAATGTTTACTGCTGATCTTTTATGAGATTTGCTCAAGTCTCTACAACACCAGCTTCTCATTCTCTCAGTTTCAGTCTAATCTTTAAGAACTGGGGCACTAAATCACATCTCCTCCAGAGCTATAACTCTACTGTAAATAGGCTAATGGATCTTAAACAGATGAGAATGGGGGTTCCTAGCAGCAGTGACATCTACAGCGGTTCTACTGTTCTCAGAATGACTGAGCGAGAGGATGTAAGGTAAGGCAGCATGGAGAATTGGTTTGGGTTTTATGAGGGGATCGAGAAATACACATACACAGACATACACCACACACACACACACACACACACACACACACACACACCACACACACACACACACACACACACACACCCATAACTAGCCACAAAACGTGTCGCCAGCAGCTCTCCAGGGGGCTCTGACCTTTTCCTCTCTTGTTTAGACTGGGGGCGGTTAATAGATTGATTGTGGCCTCTTAAGATGATCTGAGACCAGTTATTTTGGTTTCTCTTGTCAAGATTAAGGTTGGACTTGGAAGAGACAGGCTGGTCCTGGGTCAGTGTGAAAGAGCAGCATGAGTCGGGAGTGTTGGACCCACCCCATGTGACCCATGTGGACTCTGTGTGGCCATATTACTCTTCTTTCTTATTACTTATGTAAACTGAAAACTATTTCCTTTAGGGCCTCTGCGCTTTTTTCAAACTCTGTGAGATAAAATGTTTTCAAATAAAGTAAATACACCCTGAAAAAAGTAAACCAAACACATTCTCATATACACAAGTTTCAGGATAAGTAGAATTTGTTTTCCCCATCTTTCTCGGATGACTTCTGAGAACAGCGAAGACGTGTTTTCTGTTATTTGGCGAAGCCACTCTGCCAACTGCTTTTGTGTCTGGAGCCAGTGCTAGTCTGACCAGTGGCGCTTGGACGCGGAGAGCTGGAGATGCGAGAGCAAGTTCACACGACCTCCACCACACGCTTGGTGCTCAGACTTGGTGCTCAGACTTCCCAAGCGCATAAGAACCATTTAGAAATGACAATGGATTTGCTGCAGTGCCGTGCACAGTACAACTTTTCATACTGGCGTTTGTAACGCTGATTAAAACAGAAAGGGATGAAAGAAATTGGGGAGGGGGGTACTGAAGGCCCCTGCAGCAGCTCAGGGTGATGTGTTAATCAGGGGAACTTGTCATTTTACTGACCTGGAATCAGTTCAATCTGCCTGACACACATTTTGAGTTATTATACAATTAGAGGTTAAGAGTGCTTTCAGATCAGCCTTGAATATGACCGCTACGTAAACTCAGATCTAATCTTGAATATTCCTGAATAATCCTGAATATTCCGGAGGTAGCGACCAAAAAGGGGTGTGTCTGGTCCCGTTTGGCATTGGAGACTGGACAGGGTCCATTTGAACGATGGCTTTATTACAG
Organism: Brachyhypopomus gauderio; assembly: GCF_052324685.1. NCBI lineage: Eukaryota > Metazoa > Chordata > Actinopteri > Gymnotiformes > Hypopomidae > Brachyhypopomus > Brachyhypopomus gauderio. The sequence continues at coordinate 22,804,371 of NC_135211.1, read as the reverse complement.
GAGAGAGTTATACCTGTGTCAGCTCTCTGGGAGATCAGTGCTCCTACAGAGGTCACTTCCAGCCTAATCCATTCCACCTGGCACTAACATTCACATGCTGCCCTTGGTTACGGGACTCGAGCATGTTAAATTAGGGTTGGTGCTGAACTCCACAGGGGAGGAGATTTGCAGGAGCTCGAACAGACACCCTGAGGCCAGCGTGTGGAAGCTGATTTAGCTCAGCTTTGTGTCGTGTGAGAGAGTTTCAGAATCTCTTTCTTTCTTAGCATTTACTAACATTCTTCACCATAATTGCATTCACTTACCTGCGGTTTTGAGAAATCCTCTGTCATGTGCTAACTACCAGGCATTTTTCACAACAGATGTGATGGTCCACTGGTCTAACGAGCAGTTATGACCAAGAGGTTGTTTTTCTAAACAGGTGTCAGACTATTTCGGCATTTTTTAAGATAAGATTGATCTTACATTTGACATAGAACTTGTATTAACTTGTATGATCCTCATTATGGTCCATCCACTAGACTGATTCACCTGTTTGCTGCTTAAATCCTAACAGCAGATCTCTCTGGAACATTAAACCAGCCAGCAGGTTGAACATTCACAGGTTCTGGAAAGGTCGGTTCAAAGCACAAACCTACAAATAGCACAGCCTCCGTCACTCCTACAACAAGGGCAACTAGCACAGCCTCTGTCACTCCTACAACAAGGACAAATAGCACAGCCTCCATCTCTCCTATAACAAAGGCTCCTATAAAGCACAACCTCCGTCACTGCTACAAGAAGGGCAAAAAGCACAGCCTATGTCACACCTACAATAAGGGCAACTAGCACAGCCTCCGTCACACCTACAACAAGGGCTACTAGCACAGCCTATGTCACTCCTACAACAAGGGCAACTAGCACAGCCTCCATCACACCTACAACAAGGGCAACTAGCACAACCTCCATCACACCTACAACAAGGGCAACTAGCACAACCTCCGTCACACCTACAACAAGGGCAACTAGCACAGCCTCCGTCACACCTACAACAAGGGCAACTAGCACAACCTCCATCACACCTACAACAAGGGCAGCTAGCACAGCCTCCGTCACACCTACAACAAGGGCAACTAGCACAGCCTCAGTCACACCTACAACAAGGGCAACTAGCACAGCCTCCGTCACACCTACAACAAGGGCAACTAGCACAGCCTCCGTCACACCTACAACAAGGGCAACTAGCACAGCCTCAGTCACACCTACAACAAGGGCAACTAGCACAGCCTCCGTCACACCTACAACAAGGACAACTAGCACAGCCTCCGTCACACCTACAACAAGGGCAACTAGCACAGCCTCCGTCACACCTACAACAAGGGCAGTTAGCACAGCCTCTGTCACACCTACAACAAGGGCAACTAGCACAGCCTCCGTCACACCTACAACAAGGGCAACTAGCACAGCCTCCGTCACACCTACAACAAGGGCAACTAGCACAGCCTCCGTCACACCTACAACAAGGGCAACTAGCACAGCCTCCGTCACTCCTACAACAAGGGCAACTAGCACAGCCTCCGTCACTCCTACAACAAGGACAAATAGCACAGCCTCCATCTCTCCTATAACAAAGGCTCCTATAAAGCACAACCTCCGTCACTGCTACAACAAGGGCAAAAAGCACAGCCTATGTCACACCTACAATAAGGGCAACTAGCACAGCCTCCGTCACACCTACAACAAGGGCTACTAGCACAGCCTATGTCACTCCTACAACAAGGGCAACTAGCACAGCCTCCGTCACACCTACAACAAGGGCAACTAGCACAACCTCCATCACACCTACAACAAGGGCAACTAGCACAACCTCCGTCACACCTACAACAAGGGCAACTAGCACAGCCTCCGTCACACCTACAACAAGGGCAACTAGCACAACCTCCATCACACCTACAACAAGGGCAACTAGCACAACCTCCGTCACACCTACAACAAGGGCAACTAGCACAGCCTCCGTCACACCTACAACAAGGGCAACTAGCACAGCCTCCGTCACACCTACAACAAGGGCAACTAGCACTGCCTCCGTCACACCTACAACAAGGGCAACTAGCACAGCCTCCGTCACACCTACAACAAGGGCAACTAGCACAGCCTCCGTCACACCTACAACAAGGGCAGCTAGCACAGCCTCCGTCACTGCTACAAGAAGGACCAGATATGAAACCACCAGTTGGACAAGCTCAAAAGGAGGAGGGTGATTTGAGATTTCGAGCTGCTACATTATAATGATATGATGAGAGGAAAGACAAACTCATTGGCACTGTTGGCGTGAGGTTTGAAAGCAGAGTGACGTTTGGCCACATCAGTGAACTCTGACCTGCACAACAGAAACCTTGTTGAATTATTTAAAAAAATCCTGCCACATTGACAGAGGCTCAGTGGAGAGTTGTTAATTACTGACTAGATTAGTCATTATACAGATACTTTGTTAACAGCATTTATTTGGACAATGTACATTCTTTTATATTTGAGATTTATTTAATGAATCAAGTTCTTCTTGTTTTCTTCTTAAAACCTAAATCAAATTATTGGTGTCCTGTGGGCCTGTGTGGGAATCCCTAAGCTAATGCATGGTCAAACTGCCCTATGGGACTGTGCATGCTTGCCTTAACAGGTACAGTAACAAGGACAAGAGATGCATTTTTGTATAGCGTGGTTCTATTTTAGACAGAGGGGTCAGGAACTCTCTCTCTCTGGGTTAACTGCTCCTTGGTGAGGAATGCAAGAAGCTTTGAAGAAGCCCCGAGTCACTAGTTTCATATGGGAGTGTGTCTCTGAAATTCAAATATGTTCTGATGGAGAGAGAGAGAGAGAGAGAGAGAGAGAGAGAGAGAGAGAGAGAGAGAGAGAGAGAGAGAGAGAGAGAGAGAGAGAGAGAGAGAGAGAGGTGGGAGAAACAGAGGAAGAAAGATGAGAGGCGAGAGAGGGAGGGGTTAGGTGTGAAAGAGAGAGAGAGAGAAAGAGAGGTGTCTTTTGTCTCCTCTTGAATGTCCCTTTCCCTTATGCTGTTTCCACATTGTCCTGCTGCCCCTGTTACTCTACCCTAGTACTATGGACCAGCATGTTTAAACCACGGCGGTTCCTCCCAAACCGTTCCTCCCAGACTGTCCCTCCCAGACTGTCCCTCCCAGACTGTCCCTCCCAAACCGTTCCTCCCAGACTGTCCCTCCCAGCACATGGAGTTCAGCTGGCTGGCTGGATGAGAAGATACATGCAAACATCTGACACATCAGGCACATGTGTGTGGACAGAGTGGATCTTGGCCTGCTCACCCCACCTCATCCCTCCTCACTCCTCCTCATCCCTCCTCACTCCTCCTCACCCCTCCTCACCCCTCCTCATCCCTCCTCACCCCACCTCACCTCTCCTCACTCCTCCTCACCCCACCTCATCCCTCCTCACCCCTCCTCATCCCTCCTCACCCCACCTCATCCCTCCTCACTCCTCCTCACCCCACCTCACCCCACCTCATCCCTCCTCACTCCTCCTCACTCCTCCTCATCCCTCCTCACTCCTCCTCATCCCTCCTCACTCCTCCTCACTCCTCCTCATCCCTCCTCACTCCTCCTCACTCCTCCTCACTCCTCCTCATCCCTCCTCACTCCTCCTCACCCCTCCTCATCCCTCCTCACTCCTCCTCACCCCTCCTCACCCCTCCTCACTCCTCCTCATCCCTCCTCACTCCTCCTCACCCCTCCTCACTCCTCCTCACACCTCCTCACTCCTCCTCATCCCTCCTCATCCCTCCTCACTCCTCCTCACCCCTCCTCACTCCTCCTCACTCCTCCTCACTCCTTCTCACACCTCCTCACTCCTCCTCATCCCTCCTCACTCCTCCTCGAATGCCTTGTTTTTACATGATGGCACGAGCGAATATCACATTCACATTACCATTCAGGGTTTGACCCTTGACCCCCGGCTCTGCCAGGTCAGCGTGGTCGCAGGTCTTTATGCTTAAACTGGCTGTGGGTCTTTCACTAGCTGTGTGAAGTAGCGGCGGGCGCTTTCGCTAGTCACATGCTTTCCCTGCTTTTAGTGTTTGTGGCTGAACTGTGGCTCTGATCAGTCACCTCTGGCCATCGAGTGGGTGCTGCTGTGTCTGACTCCAGATCAATTCCTGCCCCCCAGACCACGTGACCGATCACAGACTGCTCCAGACTGACCTCAGATCAGTTCCTCCTGGCCCAGCTCTATTCCTTCGGGCTGTGTTGAGCGTAAGGGCATACCAGCCTGACTCATGCTGACCAACGCCTCGGGCTTGCTCTGTCCTCCAAGTATTCCCCACATTTCAACAGAAAGAGAGAGAAGGGGGGTAGTCACACCGCCGCTCAGGGGGCTAACGAGCGTGCCCGTGAATGGAGGGGCTAACGAGCGTGCCCGTGAATGGAGTGGGCTGGGAATGCTGTGGTTAACCATGCATGGAAACATTAAATGGAGCAGGAAGCACTCCGCTGTGGTGAAGACCAGCCCGTTATGGGGGAGGTTTGTGGGGAGCAAATTGTCCATGACTGGAGTTGGTCTTGGGATTTATTTATTTATTTATCTGTGTTTAAAACTCACTTCCAGTCTCTCCTCCAGCACTGGTGGGGCATTTCTGTTAGATGGTAGAGTTCCAGTTGTGAGAACACACACACACACACACACACACACACACACACACACACACACACACACACACACACACACACACACACGGTCAGGCCCGTTGACAGTCTTGCTGGGGCCCGGGACAAGAAAGTTTCATGTGCCCCCCCTGCCGCGCACGTCATTTCAATTTTCTCTGTAGCAGACAATATAGTATATAATATAGCCACACATCAAAGCTGTTTCTGACAGCTGATTGGTTTATACTTGACGCGTTGCGAGGCGCGAGGGTTCGCGGCGAAAATGAGGTAATCGCTGTGGCTCCGCCCGTGCGCGAGGGCCTCAAGCGCTGTTGATTCGCAAGGTTGTGCACCTCTCGACTTTTTTTAACTTCGCGCATGCCGCGCTTCAGCGCAATGAACAAAGTCATGTTTGCAGGATTCATACACCTTTATAAGGTGGAATTAAAGCACTTGTACGTCACTTTAAATGTCCATTTCAATATTTTCCAGCACGTTAAACTTAATTATTAAGTTAAATATTTATACATATACTCGAAATGATTCGAAATAATTCGCTTTTTATCACATTATTTAATGGTTGTTTATTTTCAAAACGCCCAATATTAACTTCTTCACGTTCTCTCGTGTTTCGTCCTGCAATTACAAGAGTCTCGTATTTGTTAACGTAATACAAGATACAAATACAATACAAATACTGTTCAGTCAGACAGATATTGTTGTGAAACGAAGTAGTTACAATTTCAAGCATTTTCAAGTACATTAGCCTAGCTTATTTTGAGTACAGAATTTTATATTAATGAAAGATTTCAAGATTATTTTAAATTATAGACTTTAAATAAAAAATAAATTGCTGGGCTCTTTGATGGGCCCCCCTGGCCCTGGGGCCCGGGACAAAAGACCCGGTTGTCCCCCCCTGTCGACGGGGCTGCACACGGTAGTAGCAAACAGCAAACCCTGTAGCAGGTGTAGGGTAACAGCTCATGTACCAGAAGACCCTGTGCTAAAGTATACGTTCCAAAGTATTATGAGCATTCAGAATCCTCCACAATATCCCTAAGAAGATTATCTACAGAAGTCTTGGGCTGTGAGCTGGACCTCATCTCTAGCCCACATTAGTGACTCCTGCGATTCCTCATATGAAAATATATGAAAATCCATCTCATCTGTTGAGCATGAACCCAGACCAGTGAAAACCTGTTGACCTTCGTCTGCAGCAGCAGAGTTTAGCAGAGGCGAGTTTTACGGCTCCCTCCTCCTCCTCCTCCTCCACAGGAGACCAGGACATGTCCGGCCGCACTGCCGTCTGGCCTGATCTGTACTGGTGAAGTGAGACACCAGCTGTGGGCTTTGCCTCCTTTTGGGGGACAGTCAGGGCCCCGTGCGAAGAAAGAATCGAGGACGTTCTCGGCAAGATACGGAAGTGCCGTTGTTTCCTGTTCCAGTGACCGGAGCCTTCTGTGCATTCCCGCGTTTCATTCAGTGAACCCATCCGAGCCTGAAGCTCTCAGTGTATCCGAAGGTCTTTGGGTGGTCTGCGTTTATCATTAGGAAGTGTGCATGTGTGATGTCTGTGCGCGCTCGTGTGTGTTCATGTGTGTGTGTGCATGCATGTGTGCTTGCGTGTGTATGTGTTTATGTGTGTGTGCATTAGTGTAAATTAGTGAATGTTTGCCTGCTTGCAGAAACAGTTCTGCTAGATTTACTGCAGGTTTGTGCACATCTGTGACCAGATGTTTAAGATGAATGCTTTAGTGAACAACTGGCTAAGATGAGCTGCATGCTCTGTCATGCACACATACACACACACACACACACACACACACACACACACACACACACACACACACACACACACACACACACACACACACACACACACACACATGTAAGCATTCATATACATACACACACACACACACACACACACACACACACACACACACACACACACACACACACACACACATCAGTATTCATATATTCTGAGCAGAAATAAGGCTGGAATCGTTCCTCCTGGTTAGTGGTACCACGGCAGTCTGGTTACAGGTCCAGGGATCCACCGCCCTACACACTTTACTTGCAACATGCAAAACTCTGTTGTTGAGATGCCACTAAAGACCTCGCTGAACCAGGTCAGCCCGGCTCTCCCCAGCCGGAGTCATGCTGCCTTATCTACTCCAATGTTCAAATACTTAAAAACTCAAATATAGTGGAGGAACATGAAGACAGCATGTCATTCTCACACTGTTCATTATGTTTATGTGATTCTTCCTTTGTTGTGCTTTTTGCCGTTCTTTCTTATTATGGTTCCTTATGCATGTCGTCAGGACACATGCCAGTCAGTGTTTTCTTTAAGAAGCCGTCAGCGGTGGCTCTTTGGTTATTGTAGGAGTTAAACCCTCTGTACAAGTGACTGTCAACTGGGAAAGGAGTAGTTTTAGCTGTTTGTATTGCTGTCAGATTAAAGAGTCATGGAGTTGAACAGTTTGCCGTGTGTGTGTGTGTGTGTGTGTGTGTGTGTGTGTGTGTGTGTGTGTGTGTGTGTGTGTGTGTGTGTGTGTGTGAGTGAGTGAGAGTTTGTGTATGTGTGTGTACATGTGTGTTTAAGATAATTTAATGTGGTTGTTCGGATGTGTACAGTCACGGTTATGTTTGTAGTGGAATGAGGAAAGGTTTACGATTAACCTGAAAAGCACTCGAGTTGAGTTTGCTAAGGATTAATTAGGCATTAACCCAGTCATTGTTTTTGGTCTGCACAAGCAGTCTACACATGCAGCTAGAATGTGTCTAAAAAAACATACCACAGAAATGTATTGTTCGTGTGACTTAGGAGAGTCAACATTTTGCTGTTTCATTCAGAGGTTGGATTTAGACTGGAGATTCTGTTTGGGTGGAGGCATTGTGTTTGGGTGGTGTTTAGTGTGAGGGTTTTGTTACTCCTGAAAGAATGTAAAGCACATCTCACAAGCAAAACAACATGTGCAGGTACAAGTCTTTTTTTTGGTATGCGGTGTGTTACTCTTGTGTTAAGGTTGTGTTAAGGTTGTGTTAAGGTTGTGTTAAGGTTTTCTCCATGCGCCCACATCTTCAGCGTTCCTGAGTAAGTGCCTGCTCTCTCTGTAAAATGCGTGGGTGAAGATTCTCTTCAGAGGTCGTGGAGAGGTCATGACCTCTGAGGGACAGGTCAAGCACAAGCTCCCTCTGCACACCCACCCTGTTTAATCAGCCACCCGTCAATCACGCCGGACGTTCTTTGGATGCTTTCATGTATGAAATTAGATTTCTTGGCATCTAATTTAATAAGCTCAGGCACTTGCCATGTTTTGCTGTTTCGCAATACTAAAACCAATTTTTTTTTGCACTGGCAAGACTTATTGTAGATATTGGTTTGCCAAAGGGCCATGCATATAAAGACACTGTGTCTCCATGCCTGGTAACCGAGGCCGCGTTGCCTGGTGCTTGTTCAGATATGTGCTTCCTCACCAGTCTGCACACGCACCCTTAAGAGGCGATCCAGTTCATGTGGGCTGGAGCAGACCGGCAGATGTGAACGCGTCTGTGTGAACGTGCCAACTGGATTCCATGAGATGACTGCATGGGGAAGAATCACTTCCTGGGTTAGCTGACATGCATTCATGGCACTTTGAGTTTGGTTTGGAAAGCAGTGAATGTAAACCAAGTGCAATGTGAGCTGTTCTTGTCAAGGTTCTAAATGGAACTTTTGCCTTAATGATATTGAACCTTTTATCTGGAGGGAGAACTCTAGTTCATAGACTCCACCCTCTAGCTCAAACGCACTCAAACACACATTTACCAGAGGAGGTTCTCTTAAACCTTTCTTTCTTTCTTTTCCCCATTCTCCCTCCTTCCTCTCACCCCATCCCTCCCAACATCCGATGGCGGTGGAGGCGGGGACAGCCTGATGGTCTTTTTCAGCCCACCGAGACCTTGTTGAGTGGTGTATGTGTGTTTGTGTGTGTGTGTGTGTGTGTGTGTATGTGTGTATGTGTGTGTGTGTGTGGGCGCGGGCATGTAGTGGGCAGGGGGCGGGGCCTCATGTTGAAGTGCCACTCAGTGGCCCCATACACCACTCTTTGATGCCTTTATCGAGAGGTTGATTCTCATTCAGATGACCCCCCTCCCCCCATCAGCCCCCCACCAGCCCTGTCTGTCTCGGGGAGGAGGCGAACTCCCATCAGCTCTCACTGAAGTCCAGCCAGCGCTCCACCCTACTAAGCCCCCCGCTTGTGGTTCTCATTGTGGGGGACACATCTTTTCAAGTGTTCCCCCGTGTGTTGGGGGGGGGGGGGGGGTGGGCCCTGGAGGGGTGGGCCCTGGAGGATGCATTGCTCTCTTTCTGTTGACGTTGTTGTTGTTGGTGTCAGTGTCGCGCCCTGCTCGCGCCCACACTCACGCCCACGCTCGTGGAGGGTGTGAATGAGGGTGTGTGGGTCGTCCCCCTCTCCTTCTCCATTCATTCATTTCATTCTCATTCCCGCAGGAGGGAGCGGAGCTGTGAAACTGACATAGGGACTTTGCTCATTAATTACACTATAGTGTCCTATAGAGCTCATTCCCAGCAGGACACACTCACACACGTATACATATACTCTTTCACACACACACACACACACACACACACACACACACACACACACACACACACACACACACACACACACACACACACACACACACACATACCACTTGAACATCTATGGAGAGCTCACTGTTGTCTCTTAAACACATATGTTGGATAGGCCGAACTCTCCCTCTCTGTTTGGCTCTGCGAGGTGATTCAGGTCAGGTCCTGATGAAGATATAAGTTGCGCTCATTGTGAGTGTGTGTGTGTGTGTGTGTGTGTGTGTGTGTGTGTGTGTGTGTGTGTGTGTGTGTGTGTGTGTGTGTGTGTGTTATATATAGAGAGAGATACTCCTTGAGATGAAAGTAAGGTAGGCAACATAGGCATAGTGATACTCTGCACTGATACATTTCCTGCATGCACTGGGCTGTCAGCAAAACTCTTTGTCGTGTAAACAGTCCTGGGGCTTCAGCTGTATAAAGTCTCTGTTTAACTTCTTAAGCCAGTGGCCTATTCCCCCTTCGCTCTGTGAATAGGGGTTAATGAATAGTTTATTGCCACGTTGCTTGTTTGTATCTCAGTGAGGGTATTTAATTTCCCCCCTCCAGACATCCTGTGGTGTTTCCCAGAGTATCGGGGCGGCCTCTTTAGCATTTCCTTTTAGTGGGGAGACAGACGTGCTCTGAGTACGAGAGTGTGGGGGACATATTTTGATATGCACTCCATGTGTGAGTATGTATCTGTGTGAGTGTGCATGTATGTTTGTATGTGAACATGTATGTGAGAATGTGTTTGAACGCACCTGTGAGAGTGCATGATGTGTGCATTTGTATACACTGTAACCACAAATGGGTTTTGGGGTCCTGTGGTGTGTGTGTGCACGCGTGTGTGTGCACGCGTGTGTGTGTGTGTGCGTGCGTGTGTGTGTGTGTGTGTGTATGTGTGTGTGTGTATGTTCACCTAGGCTGGTGGTACCATAGGAATCAGGAATCAGGTTTTTCAGGTATTAAGCTATTCTGCCTTGTTTGAACATGTTTAGTCTTCATCTTCCATTAGATATGTACATGCGCACACACACACACACACACACACACACACACACACACACACACACACACACACACACACACACACACACACACACATTGAGAAAGGAACAGAGAAGGTACCTGGTGAATGGACACAATTGTCACAAGCTCTACGGAACCAAGCAGTGGCTCCTGATTCGGTGATGACTTTAAACTTACTCCTGTTGTTGCCAGAACGTGACTCATAAGTGTGTTTGTGTGTGTGTGTGTGTGTGTGTGTGTGTGTGTGTGTGTGGTATACATGTTTGTGCTCATGCATACATCACTTCTCTTTTTGCTAAATAAGCAATATGTCCATCGGTTACGTAATACATCACAGCTGCTATGATTACAGAATAACTTCAGTCCTTTTGCACCATTATAAAATACAAGATAAGTGGATGTTTTCCATCCAGTGATGATGTGTTAGAGAACTAGTGGAGTCAGAGTGTTTAACCCTGGGATGGACTCTGGAACACCATAACCACTTATTTGTTTGTTTACTCTCATCTAACCCATCTGATGCAAGTCCTAACCAGCACATGCAAGTGTGTTAGATCAAGGCAATCACAAACATGCATGTGAGGTTCCCACTGCTTACCACAGACCACAGACCTGCACACCACAGACATGCACACCACACACCACAGACCTGCACACCACAGACCTGCACACCACAGACCACAGACCTGCACACCACAGACTACAGACCTGCACACCACAGACCTGCACACCACAGACCACACTGCACTCGCCAGACGTGTGACTCAGTGATTCAGCTCACACAGCTACCAGTGAGCATGATGGGATTCCTGCATCACTGCGCTGTGCTGGCGTGTCAACACAGCCATTCGGCTAGAGGGAAGTGGGAAATATTCCTGCTCGCGCACACACACACGCACGCACGCACGCACGCACACACACACACACACAAAATCACATTTTGGATTGATGTTTTTGCAATAATGTCATACAGCTCTTAAGACAGCACATGGGTTGAAGTTATCTTTAAACAATAAATAAACACAAAAACTCTCAAAATCTCTCAAAGTTGTCAGCAATGTTACGTTATTGATGGTCAAACTCATTTAAACAGCAGTTAATTTTCTCCTCTCATGACAAGCAACTGTTTTGGACATTAAAAAGTGAAAACTAGCATTGCACTGAAACATTTTCTCAGACAGTTATAGGGTCTGTAATTGAGACTTTAATGGTTTAGACAGGGGTGTAAAGTTTCCCATTTCTTCCTCTCATGTGTAAAAGTAGCTGTCAGCATTTGGGCCATATTGGTCCCTGACTGGAGGACGATGGCGTGGGCTCTCTCACCCTGCTGGATAAGAGCGCTTCAGTGCTTCAGCGCTTCAGTGCTTCAGCATTTCAGCGCTTCAGCGTTTCAGTGTTTCAGTGTTTCAGCGCTTCAGCATTTCAGCGTTTCAGCGCTTCAGCGTTCCAGCGCTTCAGCGCTTCAGCGTTTCAGCGCTTCAGTGCTTCAGTGCTTCAGTGCTTTGTTAGTGTTAGAAGGACTTAAGACACATTCTGCACTCACTATCACCAGTGTCTTTCTTAATCGCTCTTGTGTTCTATTGGGAAGCTGTGTGTGTGTGTGTGTGTGTGTGTGTGTGTGTGTGTGTGTGTGTGTGTGTGTGTGTGTGTGCGTGCGTGCGTGCGTGCGTGCAGATTGTATCAGTCTTGCTGCTGGAGAACACAGATGCGAGACCCTTCATCTTCCAGTCCTTCACAGCCCCTGGATTAGCATTAAGGTGTAAATCTGGAAACCACATGTGAAGAGTATGCTTGCTGAGAGTATGCTTGCTGAGAGTATGCTTCTCTAAAATATTGAGCATTGTTTTACTTAGCAAACAAGCAAAGGACAATGCATCTAGACTCACTCTTGAGATCCCTATGGTATCCTCCATCTGTGCCTTTTGGTGGAGGCCTATTAATTTTTTCTGCCCAGGGCTTTGGTATACACTGTAACCACAAATGGGTTTTGGGGTCCTGTGGTGTGTGTGTGTGTGTGTGTGTGTGTGTGTGTGTGTGTGTGTGTGTGTGTGTGTGTGTGTGTGTGTGTGTGTGCGTGCGTGCGTGCGTGCGTGCGTGCGTTCGTGTGTCTGTGTGTGCGTGTGTCTGTGTGAATGTGTGTGTGTGTGTGTGTGTGTGTGTGTGTGTGTGTGTGTGTGTGTGTGTGACAGCAGCATGGCTCTGGGGTCTTCCTGCTTGGCCTTCTTGCAGTCCCCACAGGTAGAGTTACAGTGTAATCCCACTTAATGAAGCTCTCTGCTCCATAATCTGCTGAACAAGATGCTGGATACTGATACCACAGCAGTGCACCACCCACTATGTGTGTGTGTGTGTGCGCGCGCGCGCGCGCGAATGTTCGGGTGTGTGCGGGTATGCATGTGCGTGTGTGGGTGTGTGTATGTGTGTGTGTGTGTGTGCGTGGGTGTATGGGTGTATGTGTGGGTGTGTGTGTGCGGCTATGCATGTGTGGGTGTGTGTATGTGGGTGTACGAGTGTGTGGATGTGTGCATGTGTGTATGTGTGTGTGTGTGGGTGTGTGTATGTGTGTGTATGTGTGTGTGTGGGTGTGTGTAAGGCATTTCTCTTGCAGACATTTTTCCATGTTCCACTGCTATTGTTTAAATGATTTTGTTGTACACAATCACAGCTAATTAATGTAAGTGGACTTGACACGGTGAGAAAGTGACCGATAACCACAGTGAACTAACTCGCTCCGTTTTTAGCAATGTGGCTACTTCAGTACTGCAGTGCTCACCTGTAGCTTTAACACTCCATTAATATGTCTCACTGCCTTTGCTGAAATGCTCATATTTAGAAATGTAGACGCCCCAAGAGTTTCAGGGCTCTGCTGTAACTTCCCCAGGAGAAGCATTTGCCTTATATAGCTGTTCACTGCTACTCAATCATACTGCCCACTGTATGTATGTGTGTGTGTGTGTGTGTGTGTGTGTGTGTGTGTGTGTGTGTGTGTGTGTGTGTGTGTGTGTGTGTGTGTGTGTGTGTGTGTGTGTGTGTGTAAGAGAGAGAGAGAGAGAGAGAGTGTTATATACTCAATCTTAATGTTGAAGTATGTACAAATATTTCAGCCTAAGGCCATCTTGGACTGAGATTGATTGAGAACCAGATTAACCGCCAAAGAAATTCATTAAACTTCCCCTCCAATCTCTCTCTCTCTCTCTCTCTCTCTCTCTCTCTCTCTCTCTCTCTCTCTCTCTCTCTCTCTCTCTCTTTCTCTTTCTCTCTCCTCTCCCACTCTTTCTCTATCCCTCTTCTCTCTCTCTCTCTCTCTCTCTCTCTCTCTCTCTCTCTCTCTCTCTCTCTCTCTCTCCCTCTCTCTCCTCTGCCTCTCTTCCTCCCTCTCTCCTCCCTCTCTCTCTCTGCTCCTGGAGGGAGATTACAGACTTGCTGGCAGGAGTTTTGGGCATGCTCACATTTTGTTTCATCTTGTTTGATTGTTGGAGCAATTAAATTGTTTTCTATGAGCTGTCACAAGTATGGAATTCATGCCAGGCAACCTCTCTCTCTCTCTCTCTCTCTCTCTCTCTCTCTCTCTCGCTCTCTCTCGCTCTCGCTCTCTCTCTATCTCTCTCTTTATCTCTCTCTCTCTCTCTCTCTGTCTGTCTCTCTCTCTCTCTCTCTCTCTGTCTCTATCTATCTGTCATATGGACATTAGGGTTGCAACAGTATGAAATTTTCACGGTATGATAACCGTCTCAGAAAATACCGCGGTATCACGGTTATCACGGTATCACAGTTAGTTTGTATATTATTAAAAGATACACTGACCCTTAAAGAAATTACAACAAGTTTTTTTTGTTCAATTAACTATTTATTGTAGAAACCTGGAACTATTGTATACAAAATGCCTCCTTTAAAAAAAAATAAGCTGTAAACATGTTTATATAAATACTGCAAAATTAGAGAAACCTAAATCATGGATTTCAGTACAATTATTTAAGTTTAAATTATTTAATATCTGATAAACTCAGCCTGGGTCAGTGTCTGATCAACAACTGTTGTAAACGTCCGTTGTACTGCCAAGTTAGAATATAACCAGATACTGCAGAAAGAGATGATTTATTTCTGACATGACCCTCACAATAGAGATTTCTATTTTAAGGCTTTCATACCGAGTCTGGTTTTAACATATGAAAAACAGGCACGTTAGAATTTGAAAATGAACGCATGTAAATTAATGGCGTCTTTCACATCCAGTGAAAGCAAGGACCATAAAAAGCTAGGTTTATTCTTTTCACTAGTGACCGTAGCGCGACTCCGCACAGTTCTCTCGTATTACGTTAACAAATACGAGCCTCTTGTAATTCCAGGATGAAACATGAGAAAACGTGAAGACGTTAAGATTGGGCGTTTTGAAAATAAACAACCATTAAATAATGTGATGAAAAAGCGAATTATTTCGAGTATATGTATAAATATTTAACTTTATTAAGTTTAAGGTGCTGGGAGATATTGAAACGGACCTTTAAAGTTACGTACAAGTGCTTTAATTCCACCTTGTAAAGGTGTATGAATCCTGCAAACATGACTTTGTTCATTGCGCTGAGTCGCGGCGCGCGCAAAGTTACAAAATTCGAGAGGTGCACGACCTCGCGAATCGACAGCGCGTGAGACCCTCGCGCACGGGCGGAGCCACCGCGATTACGTCATTTTCGCCGCTGACTTTAGTTTAGCTTTTTTTTGTTAAAAAAATTGTAAAGTCTGATACGCTTTCTGCCATTCTCACCGCTGTGCTGAGTAGCTGAACCAGAGCGGAGTTGCGCATGCGCGGGTTAGTTTCTCCGCAGGCTTGCTTTTTACCGGTAATAAGCAAACGCACACGGTATGATAACCGTGTATTTTAATACCGTGGTATACCGTGAAACCGGTTACCGCTGCAACCCTAATGGACATACATGCCTACCTGTCCTTTATCTCTGACAGAAATTTGAACTAGCGCAACACAACAAACATTGATAAAAGCAGAGATCACTGAGCCTCAGCCAGATCAGATTAGCATATTACTCAGCACTCAGCAAGGATGGCGCTTTGTCCTGATTAAGACAGGAGCCCTGCAGGTGGAAGTGGCCAAGACCAACACGTGAAGATTAGTGCGGATCACATGCCATTCCTTCAGGCTGCCGCTGCGATAAAAGATCAAACCAACATCAGCTTTTCACACGCGAAGGAAACGCCTTGTTCTTCGCCCTCGGCAGCTCCAAACACAATCACACCTTCCTTCCTTTTCCATTTGTACTTTCTGGCAAACAGATTTTTAGAAAATCTGAAAGTGTCATTTATTTATAACTGTCTCAAAAATGTATGTTTGCGCATGTCTGGGCAGAAGTTGTCAGCCCCACGTTGTAGTAACTATATCTACGCAGGGACGTAGCCAACGGGGGAGTGAGGGGGGGTGGAGGGGTTGTTGAAACACTTTTGCTGAAACATGATTCCATTCCAACTTTTGTCAGGATTAAATGGATACTAAAACATGCTATGCATGCTATGACATCCCAGAATACCCCCACTTTGAAAAGCTTGACCCCCCTGGATCTACGAACATTTATGAGAGTTTTGCTATTTGGTTGCCTGAACGGGGGCCTAATAACATGGCGCATTAATCTCTAATGGTCTAACGTATGGCTTTTGTCTGTTTGCCGCCGGTCGTGAACTCCATTCATGTCTGAGGAACAAGGTGCTGCTCTAGATCTTTCTGCAGCATGCCTGGAGAGTCTGATAGAGAGATCTTCCCTCCCAAGGCTGAGAAAAGACCCAAAGGGGGCCCATACTTTTGTTGGTCCTGTTTAATCCTTTATAGTTTCTGTATAATTTTGATGCATACTTATACACTTACGTCACTCTGTCATTTCAGTGCAGGGTTATTGCAGTTTGAAATTCCTGCTTTCTGATGTGGAGTACTGTATAGAAGCCAGTAATGTCTGATCATCACTGTATAGAACCCAGTAATGTCTGACCGTCACTGTATAGAACCCAGTAATGTTTGATCACTTTAGGATTTCCTACTTTTGGATTATTATAAAGGAGATTAGTGACACATGGTATTTTGTGTCTGTGCTGATTTACGTTGTCCTCCCAGCAGTCTTGGGAGAAGTGCTCTAGGACATCGGCTTCTCCTTCTCCACTTCACTGTCTCACATCTCACCGCCCAGCAGGACTGACAGCTCTGGGTCAGAGGTCAGCCACGAGGCCATGGTTTCGGATGTCCGTCCCGTCAGTCAGACATGATAGAATTGGCCATTCGGTCAATTAGACATGACTGGAATGAATCGGGACAGGTTCTGACACAGCAGTGTTGTTTAGGTGTGGACTCCAGGTTGGGGAGATGTTAGGAGAGACAAGCGGCTCTGTTTTAATGGACACAAACCTATTGGTCTATCACACATTGTTCTGTCACATATCTTTTACCTGGATGTTTGAGGATGGAGCTCTATAAGATCAACAAACAAAATGTCCTATTGGCGTGTATGGCTGGGGAGTTTCTAGAATGTTCCATTATATTTTTACTGGTTTGTTCAGCTTGCCAGTTCCTTTTCGGTTCATTATAAAGCCATTGGATTAATTTAATGTATTGTTTGTTTGTTGAAGAAAAGCTTTTAAGCATCTGAGGACGTTTTTGTGCTTATGTCTCAGGAGATTGCTTTGCTGAGTATGAGTTTGGGTCATTGGGATCTGAACCGTTTTCCTCTTTGTTTAAACTTTTCCACAAAGACCCTCGCTGCATCAGACATGGCGAAAATAGCTTAATGGCAGCCTCCAGCCAACAGCAGAGGAACGAGTTTTGATTCTATTAGAGCAGCTTTCCAGCTCTAAGGGACTTGCTGGGAATTTGGGACCATGGAGAGAAATAAGAGAGTTGATCTCAGCCTTCAGCTACACAGGGAAGGACTGGATTCACCCACTGAATGTCCAGGGATGTTTTGAAGACATCTCAAACCATCACGCCTGGGAATTGCAAACACGCAGCTGATCTTTTGAACATTTGAGTTTTGACACCCACACCTAACATGCTTCGAAAGACTTGATTATTCTCACGCTGACAGTTGACTTTAGGGCATTCCAGGAAAAGAACATAGATTCTAAATGAACCAGGGTGAATGACGGTAGTAAACAGACACACACATTTGCTACCTGCATGGCCATTTTTTTAGTTTGTTGTCACTTGCTGGAGATGGTAAGATATATCATGGCACTCCAGAGCTGAGGTCAGCTGTTAAGAAATGCTATTTTTGCAGCTGCCAGCTGGGTTGTAGGACTCCAGTAATTGTCAGTTAACTAATCTTCCAGTCAAATATAAACACAGATGTATAAAACACCCTGAAAGGCATAGCATAACATAACAAATGTGTGCTTATTCTTTTATTGTAACTGTTGGTATGAGGTCCATTCAAGACTGCTCTATCCATACTGGCCTTGGGTGGGGATTTAATTGATTGAAGTGCTGGTGGGGGTAGAATCAATTCAGATCTCTGGGAAAGAAAAAAAGGGCTGTCCTAATCTGTCCTAATCTGGGTATTGTTTATAAAGACTGATGGAGCTTGAACTGTATCGTTCATTGCAGAACACAGCTGGTGAACTCAAAGTGGTCTTGGGAGTGTGCTGAGTGGAGTGTGCTGATCTGAGTGCATTGAAAGAAATGTCTAGAGGAGAGATGTCTATGGGAGAGATGTCTAGAGGAGAGATGTCTATGGGAGAGATGTCAATGGGAGAGTTGTCTAGAGGAGAGATGTCTATGGGAGAGATGTCTATGGGAGAGTTGTCTAGAGGAGAGATGTCTAGAGGAGAGATGTCTACGGGAGAGATGTCAATGGGAGAGTTGTCTAGAGGAGAGATGTCTATGGGAGAGATGTCTATGGGAGAGATGTCTATGGGAGAGTTGTCTACGGGAGAGTTGTCTAGAGGAGAGATGTCTATGGGAGAGATGTCTATGGGAGAGATGTATATGGGAGAGTTGTCTAGAGGAGAGATGTCTATGGGAGAGATGTCTATGGGAGAGTTGCTTAGAGGAAAGATGTCTATGGGAGAGATGTCTATGGGAGAGATGTCTATGGGAGAGTTGTCTAGAGGAGAGATGTCTATGGGAGAGATGTCTATGGGAGAGATGTCTATGGGAGAGTTGTCTACGGGAGAGTTGTCTAGAGGAGAGATGTCTATGGGAGAGATGTCTATGGGAGAGATGTATATGGGAGAGTTGTCTAGAGGAGAGATGTCTATGGGAGAGATGTCTATGGGAGAGTTGTCTAGAGGAGAGATGTCTATGGGAGAGATGTCTATGGGAGAGATGTCTATGGGAGAGTTGCTTAGAGGAGAGATGTCTATGGGAGAGTTGTCTAGAGGAGAGATGTCTATGGGAGAGATGTCTATGTGAGAGTTGTCTAGAGGAGAGATGTCTATGGGAGAGATGTCTATGGGAGAGTTGTCTAGAGGAGAGATGTCTATGGGAGAGATGTCTATGGGAGAGTTGTCTAGAGGAGAGATGTCTATGGGAGAGATGTCTATGGGAGAGTTGTCTAGAGGAGAGATGTCTGTGGGAGAGATGTCTAGGGGAGAGTTGTCTAGAGGAGAGATGTCTATGGGAGAGATGTCTATGGGAGAGTTGTCTAGAGGAGAGATGTCTATGGGAGAGATGTCTATGGGAGAGATGTCTGTGGGAGAGATGTCTATGGGAGAGATGTCTATGGGAGAGTTGTCTAGAGGAGAGATGTCTATGGGAGAGTTGTCTAGAGGAGAGATGTCTATGGGAGAGATGTCTATGGGAGAGATGTCTATGGGAGAGTTGCCTAGAGGAGAGATGTCTATGGGAGAGATGTGCTCAGGTTCACCCCCCACTAGATCATCTGGGCTAAATTCTCAGATCAACTAAACCTGAGGCAGTCGGTGCCTCAAACCTGTATTGCATCCCTAATGGAAGGCCTGGCTGAAATGCACTGGTGTGGGGTGACATGCTATAGGATTGGTTTAATACATGGTGTACGCTAGTTCTGAAAGACTTCTGCAAACTGTCCCAAGGTTTGGTGGAAGACTTCTGATTAATGGGGATGAGAGTTTAGTTTTTTTCTTTACCTAATCTAATCTAGGTCTAATTAGGCTCCACGTTATTTCACAAATTTGATATAGTATGTGCAGAGCTTTGCTTAAACAACTCTGTTCCCTCTAAGCTGCTGTCTATCACTGCCCTGGGATCACATGACATCACAGATGTGTCAGAGGTGGAGGTCAACACCCACCGCCCCCTGTGCAGACACCAACACATCAGACCTGTGCTCTGTTCTCCGGCATGCATGAAAACTCCTTTTTGTCTCCAGGTTTGTTTGGCGTGTCTGATGATAGTACCACTATGAACTCTGGGTAATATCCTGTTATCTAGGATTATAATTAGTGATGGAGCCTCATTATCTGTTGCAGACAGTCTAGCTAAGTGGGAGAGACTGACTGTGTGTGTATGTGTGTTTGTGTGTGTGTGTGTGTGTGTGTGTGTGTGTGTGTCTGTGTGTGTCTGTGTGTGTGTGTGTGTGTGTGTGTGTGTGTGTGTGTGTGTGTGTGTGTGTGTCTGTGTGTGTGTGTGTCTGTGTGTGTGTGTGTCTGTGTGTGTGTGTCTGTGTCTGTGTGTGTGAGAGAGAGACCCTTTCCCTGTGTGACCAGGAGAGTTTGCAGGATCTGGGCTCAGTGGTCCTGCTGACATGCCTTCTCCAGCAGGTCCACAGGAGCTCCAGACTGCCTCCTGATCTTCTCATAGATGCCTGGACTACATTGAGCTCCTCCAGAGAGCTGGAGCACCTGCCTGATGTAGACAGTAAATCTTGTGGCTGTCCCTCCATGTCTGTTTGATCAAAGTGATCAGTAACTAGTGGCTCATTTTTAGAGTAACATGGTGGGACGCTCGGTCATTGGTCTATGCAGAAGGTGGAGACCCGAGCTTCTGTGAGCTCCTACTCCGTACGGAGAATGATGGCGATGTGTGTTGGAGCGTGAACCCCAGTGTCCATCGCTCAGGGTATGGAACCCTCCCAACCTGGCCTCCTGGCTCAGCTAAGATCTACCCCCCACCCCGTTGCTATTGGTCATCGTTACAAATTACCCACTCAAGGGCTGCACTTAGCAGGGCTGGATTAGCAGACATCAATCAAACCCTGTGTTTATGAGGGAAAACGCAGAGGGTTGAAGGTTCACTGAGGGATGTTTGGGGTCTCTTTGGCAGCATTTTTTATTCGTTCAGATGGAATAACAATTGGTCTGACACACATTAAGGGTCACAGAGTGTGTCTGTGTTGCACGATGTTGCGCTGATTCTCAGTGTCTGAAGATGAATCACCTGGACACCTCACTGAACTCACTCTCTCACTCTTGCACTCTTAAACTTGCGCTCTGAACACTGAGAGATTACACCCACTCAAAGCCTTGGGGGTTTAAAAACATCCACAGAAATGAGTGCTGCTTTATTGCCCATTTCTCAAGATTGTCAAATAGATGATCAAATACACTGAGGATTGTGCCATAAATGATCAAGGCAATGTTAGTTTACAATAAATCTTGGGGAATTTTGAGACATTCTTTTGTTAAGATTTTCTATAAGTTTCAGGACTTTCTATCTTTCTACATTCGGCATTGTGGAAAAACCTTGACACCACACTTACTATCTCTCTCTCTCTCTCTCTCACACACACACACACACACACACACACACACACACACACACACACACACACACACACACACACACACACACATTTTTATATAAACTGTAAGAGATTAGCCAGAACCTAACTGTACGCTAACTGAGTGTGTGTGTGTGTGTGTGTGTCATTCTGTAAAATGCGTTTAAGTTACATTTTGCCACTCCTGTAATCATTTCTTCTGGGTTCTGACTCTCTCACTGCCTGTGGACCTCTCTGTAACGCTGGTGCTGAGATGGCCTGATTGAGCCCGGTGTGTTTTCTCACGGGCCGTCTGAGAACTCATGACACACACGTTCATCCAAGCAGTCACCCTCCTCTTTAGATAACCCCCTGTCGCCATGGCGGCAGAAGATTACAGACCAAGTCCAGGGCATGGCTAAAGTGACTTAGCTGACCTGGGTCCTTCTTATCCTGTCTGCCAGCCTTTTATCATATTCTCTCTCACTCTGTCTCTCACTCTCTCTCTCTCTCTCTCTCTCTCTCTCTATCCCCCATGCATCTCTTCCTTTCCTGCATCCTCTGCTCTCTTTGTTTAGCTTTTTTTCCCACAACACCAGAATTTACCCCTGATGCTACATTTGCTAAAAATAGGGATTGGTAACTAATTTTGTTAAACATGCAATTCTATACTAATACGAAGAGTACAGGACATCAGCAAGATCTGGACAGATGTCTCCATGTAGGAGACGAGTGTATAAACTATCATCACTCAGGGTTTATTTTTTAGCTCAGTCTGTTCCTGGTGAGATTGATGGACTTTGTTTTGATTTTTTTATTCATTAGATGGACCGTTGGGCTCATGAGGACTTTGGTTGCTCTACTTTCTCTCATGATCACCAGAGTGCCGAAGCTAGATCTTAGAGTGGTGTTGCTATATAACTACAGCGGCACAGCAGCAAGACAGGCGTCGGTTCTTCAGTTTGCTTTAGTAGCTCTGAATGTTTATCAGGGCTCTGAACGTTTATCAGGGCTCTGAATGTTCATCAGGGCTCTGAATGTTCATCAGGGCTGTCTCTTGTGGACATCCTAAGGTGAAAAGGGGTTGTGTAAAGTCTAACCTCCAAGACCAGACCATTGCTAGGAAGGTCAGTTCTGTAACCCGACAGAGTCATTTACGTAACGGGTACTGTCCTTTCAGGAATCTTCCATGACCTTTTACTTCCTGAAAATGAAAACTCTTGGAGGCAGGGTTGGTTCTGTAAGAGTGAACCTCAGTGTTTGAGGACAGGGTTAGTCCTTACACCCCCTGGTCTTCTTTTCCATGGGGAGCTGTTGTTGAGAAGGTCTGGTGGGCTCAGTTAGCAGTCAATCGTCTTTCTCACAGATGGACGCCTGCTGAACAGGAGTTGGAAAATGACAAGGCTTGGATGGATGAGCCTGTTGATTTAACCGTGGGAAACAAAGTCCCTCTAACCGCAATCTCACTTCCTTCCTGAACGGCCTGGGAAACAACCTTCCCCTGCTGCCAGCCTAGCGCTACCTCCTGATTGGCTGCCATGTGCACCTGACTGCGCGGTGACTGAGTGAAGCTGGCCTCCGCTGCGTTTGATTGGCTGTTTGGATGCGAACGGAGAAGGAGTTTTAAAGGGGGCTTAGCCCAAATTGAGAATACGACGATACAATAGGCCTTAAAGACCACCGCCCCCAGTAGCCGCCCACAGCGTGGAGTGACAGAGGCTGATACAACGGTTTAGAGGCTTGCCAGTGGGGGCGTGTTGGGAGGACAGAGTCCCGCACACAATAGCTGCTGTCACACACTCTGTCTCTACAGCGGCCAGCAGGAAGCATCAGAAAACAATCTGCCTCCCACCTCGGCCGAGCCACGACCCCTCCCCTCCAGCGCAGCCGTGGAGATAACCCGGCATTCCGCAGCCGTTGGTAGGGAGCGGGCGAGGCACTTCCCCCACATCCAGGGCCACCGTGGGTCACCCGCTCTGCCCCCTACGGCCGCAAATCAGTAGACGCCCGGCTCAGCCCTGGGGCGCCTACCGCAATGCCCTGCCTCCCTTCTCTACAGCAACATCCCTAGAGGTGCCTTGGACCTCACCGTGTCAGTTTAGGTCCGGCTCTTAAGTCCACACTCTAGTCCCGCCCGGTTTGCGTTCTGAAGCTCAGCAGACCCTGCCATTAAAACAGTCACCTATCCTGGTAAGCTAGGAGTGAAACTGAGTGTGTTTGAACAGGGAAGTCAACAAACCGTGCAGGACTCTGGATCTCCTGGCCCTTGCTGTAGGTGCTAATTCAACACTGTGGGTGCTTCTGAGCAACAAAGCTAATTAAACTCATCAGGCAATCATCAAGCTCTTCAGGATTCGAGCAGGGAATCTACACCAGGGGGGACGAAAAAAGCACAAAAGCGCATCCGCCCCGTGGATGTGACAGGATAGGGTGAAAGTGCTGACTCCGGAACTTTCCGCTACACTCTGCATGCCCCAATAAAACCTGCACCCAACCGTGTGCATGCGCCTCACCGTCTAAACCGCCACCCCCTCGTTTAAGCCACCACCCCCTCGTCTAAGCCGCCCCCCCTCCAACTCAGCCCTTCTCTTCACTTCCCCTTTCCAACTGGTTGTTTGTGTAATGCATTGTGTAAATGTAAGCTGTGATGTATTGCCCTCATCCTGCTAAACAGCGCTGCCAATTGCTTCCTGGGTAGATTAGCGTTTTACTCTTTTTTTCCCCATTTGTTTTTTGTTTTTTTCAGTGCTGACATCTTCCTGTTAGTGGATTGTGAATTTAAGCTCCCTGTCAATCCTTTCAGCACGACTACTAGTTATATACTCATTTCACTAGTTAAAATACTCTTCACAATAGTTATACACTCATTACACTAGTTATGTACACAATATATTCCTTTTTTTAAAGGACTGTTTATTAATAATGTTAAAACACTTGAGACTGACGAATCTCCTTTTATTCACTGGCCAAGTTTACAGCTCCAGGGATTATAGAGGAACTGGATGGGACCATTCCCTCATGTGAGCTGTGTGTGTGTGTGGAAAACCGAAAGGCTCGTCAAGAGAAACAGTTGAATAGTTGAATTATCCTTCATAAACATAACGGTGAAGGATTTAGCTTTGAAGACACTCTTACGCATGTGTGCATCTACTGACAGGCGGAGGGTTACAAGATGTGAAGGCCACTATGAACCTTCTGTGGATACATTCTCCTCATGGCAGGAGCACTCGAGGTTCAAGTGTCTCCAGACAAATGCTGGAAGCAGAAGAGGTTTAAATCAGAGCTGTTTAAATCTGCCCTTCTTTATGATGTGGCTTCAATTAAACAGCACTTAGCCAAGCGATAATGCAAATCAGTGCAACGCTAAATGGGAACGTGTGAGTGGCTGTGAAGTTGGAACGCCTGTGTAGCGCCTGTCTGGCGCCTGTGTAGCTCCTGTGTAGCACCTGTGTGGCGCCTGTGTGGCGCCTGTGTAGCTCCTGTGTGGCGCCTGTGTAGCTCCTGTGTAGCACCTGTGTGGCGCCTGTGTAGCACCTGTGTAGCTCCTGTGTAGCACCTGTGTGGTGCCTGTGTAGCACCTGTGTAGCTCCTGTGTAGTGCCTGTGTGGCGTCTATGTAGTGCCTGTGTAGCACCTGTGTGGCGCTTGTGTGGTGCCTGTGTAGCGCCTGTGTAGCGCCTGTGTAGCACCTGTGTAGCGCCTGTGTAGCGCCTGTGTAGCGCCTGTGTAGCGCCTGTGTGGCGCTTGTGTGGTGCCTGTGTGGCGCCTGTGTAGCGCCTGTGTAGCACCTGTGTAGCGCCTGTGTAGTGCCTGTGTAGCGCCTGTGTAGCACCTGTGTAGCGCCTGTGTAGCGCCTGTGTGGCGCCTGTGTGGTGCCTGTGTAGCGCCTGTGTAGTGCCTGTGTGGCGCCTGTGTAGCGCCTGTGTAGCGCTGTGCTCCTGGTGCTCAGAACAGCACACGACTGCGAGAGGGTCCTGTCTGGAGAGAGAGCTGGCACAGGCAAGGCTGGGGTCCTTCCCAGGGGTCAGACAGACATGACCTTTCTTTCCCTCACTCTCACTCCTTCTCTTTGGGATTCTACACCTCATTGCTCTCTGCCGGTGCGATTACTCCATGTTTATTCCGCTCAGGCTCTGGGGGCAGATGACCCCTGACCCCACAGGGCTAATCCTAAATTAATCTGCAGCCGCTGCTGCTGCCTGGTGACCTCCAACCCCTGTCAGCGCATGCTTGATGTACTTGTACTGACGGCCTCTGCATTGTATGATGGGTTCATGAGTGTCTCTCTGTGCGCTTCCCTTGTGTGTTTGCACAAGGGTTTCATTTCAGGGTTTTTTTGTGTGTGAGTTTGTGTGTGTTTCTCTTTGTGCATGTGTGTGTGTGTGTGTGTGTACCCTTACGTCATCACTATCAGTAGTGAAGACTCATACGTAACCGTGTGTAAACTGTTATGACCTGCAGGAAACACGATATGCGCTGACCCTTGGGTGAGCGTTTCAGTTTGCTGTGGGGAGTAGGAGGGTGGCCACACAGTGGGGTCTGTGAGGAGAAGCCTTCTGGGTCTGCATGGCGTACAACAAGGCTTTGGCTGTCAGAGATGAGGTGTGGGGGCGGAGCCCTGGGTAGGCGGAGCTGGCATCCAGGGCGTGACTTTTAGGGAGGCATATATTAGGCATAGATTAGGAGCAGTGTTTTGACATATTTAGACTGCCTGATATAGATGCCTTTGTCTGTAGTGACCACCCTCACAAGTCAAACATCCGCCTATTGACAAAGTGTTCATTACTCTTAAAATAACAATGTAATATAATAAAAAATTAAATACACAAAGCAGATATATTTAAATATATTTGTAGTTGTTGAGAGTTCATAATTAAAATTATCTTCTGCTTCTGCTGGTGTGGAAAGGTGCTGAAAGCTTCTGCCTTTCATTATAGTGATTTTCACCCCAGAGGACTGGATTTAGGGCAGGAGGCGGAGCAGGAGGCGGAGCAGGGGGTGTGATGGGGCGGGGCAGGAAAGGAGAGATGAATTTACTGGAGAGCATAACTTTTCAGGTTGGACTAAAAATAAAGTCTTATTGTGTTTCCTTTGGACATGAAGGTTTATTGGCTGCTGGATGAGGGGGAGGGGCTGTCTGATTCTTACTCAAACCCTTCTGGACTAACTCGAGTAGAGAGGAAGGGGACAAGGGTTGGGATTACTGGAACCAGACACCCAGGTGATGATTCCAATATCTTTCCGCATGACAACTTATCAGGTTTGACAGTGAATACAAATGGGTACCATTAGTGTGTGTGGGTGTGTCCTGGGGTTCTGGGGTCCTAATTATAGTGTGAGTGAGTCCTGGGGATGGGAGGATGAAGTGTGGAGAAAGATAGAGAAAGACTGGATGATAGAGAGAAGGATAGGGGTATAGAGAGAGGTTAGATGATAGAGAGGAGGACGGGAGGATAGTGAGAGGGAGGAGGGGAGGTGATAATGAGGTGGTAATGGTGGAAGACAGAAAGCTGATACAAATTCCAAGGATCTCCACACACACACACACACACACACACACACACACACACACACACACACACACACACACACACACACACACACACACACACACACAGAGTTTCTGTGTGTCTCCTCTCTCTTTTTCCCTAGCTGGCATTCTCCTTTTTTTCTAACACACCTACATAGTATATACACACACCAACACATTTTTATACCTCCCATCAAAACACACACACACACACACACACACACACACACACACACACACACACACACACACACACACACACACAGAATTAAGCCTTGGAAGGCATGTTGGAACAGACGTGGTCTTTTCTCTCTGCCTTCATCCCAAATGAGCGGAGAGGAGAATCAGAGGCGTGAGGTTATCCTGCGTGCACTTCACCGAGCAGAAGATCACCACAGCGCCATGTCAGCCAGCCTCAGTTCTCTGGTGACACACACAAGTGCCTCTTGGCTGGAATGACCCTGCGTCCCCTCTGAGCTCACCTAGTCACATGGTCACGCACAGCCAATCACACTCCAGGTTTTGAACTATCAAATGCTATAGACTTTTGATGGTACTGTCTCCACAGAAACAACAAGCTATTCTTTTTGGAGCCAAAGGCAAGGAAAGAACGCACAGCCACAAACACAAACACGCGTACACACGTACACACATCCACGTGCATACCTCTGCTTACACACCTACACACATCC
The DNA here is from genome assembly GCF_052324685.1 of Brachyhypopomus gauderio. Lineage (NCBI taxonomy): Eukaryota > Metazoa > Chordata > Actinopteri > Gymnotiformes > Hypopomidae > Brachyhypopomus > Brachyhypopomus gauderio. The sequence continues at coordinate 22,777,181 of NC_135211.1, read as the reverse complement.
ACGTATACACATCCACATACACACATCCGCACAGACACACACACACTACCGCAACCTCCCACCCCGTACACACAACAGGACGACTGAGTGTCTTACAGTAGAGAGACATGCTCAGGTTCCAACGTCAGCCACACCTCACTAACTTCCCTCCACACTGCTGCAGGTTAGCTGAGCTCTAAGTCTGCAGCAAACAGCCTCACCAGTGGGTAAGTGGGGAGTCTCTAAACTAAACTAAAATATTTTTTTGTGCAGCTCCAGGGCAAAAGCCTGGAAAATTATGTTCTCTCTCACTCTCTCTCTCTTTTGCTCTCTCTCTCTTGCTCTCAAACACACACACACACACACACACACACACACACACACACACACACACACACACACACACACACACACACACACACACACACACACACACACACACACACACACACACAGTTAGGGCCAGTCTAAATAAGAAGAACACGGTGGACTTTTGCATGCTGTTCGTTTTCTTTCCTATCACAGTAGAGCATCAGGCTCCTGCATTTAGGGAAACATTCTTTCACCATAATATCATTCCTCTTTTCCCCTTTTGATCAACAAAGCCAAAAAGAATAAACATAATATCTAGCTCACTGTGTGTGTGTGTGTGTGTGTGTGTGTGTGTGTGTGTGTGTGTGTGTGTGTGTGTGTGTGTGTGTGTGTGTGTGTGTGTGTGTGTGTGTGTGTGTGTGAAGCATTCCATTAAGAGGGGGCTGTTAACATGCTCTCTTTGTGTTTGATTTTGTACTGAAACCTGATTTAGAGCAGTGATGAAATCTGATTGGCTGATTAGGATCAGTGCTGCATCTGATTGGCTGATTAGGAGCAAAGCTAAGGTCTGACTGAGGAAGGACATTTCCTCCCATCATATGAAAACAGCTGGTGATATATTTCAGATTATCTGGTGCTCCAAATGAACACAGGTACCATCCCTTCTATAGGTCTCTCTCTTTGTCTGTCTGTCTCTCTCTGTCTCTCTCTGTCTCTCTCTCTCTCTCTCTCTCTCTCTCTACAGCCCCACACACACCTGCTAGCCTGTCAGTCGTAGCTCTTTCCTCTCTTCCATGTTCTTATCTCTTCTCTAGAGGGAATAAAGCTGATTAACTTGAACAACATGAGCAACATGAGCACCAGTCATGGCCTGGCGGTTAGGGAACTGGTCTTCTGACCGGAGGGTCATGGGTTCGATTCCCAGACCTTAGGCCATGACTGAGGTGCCCTTGAGCAAGGCACCTAACCCCAACTGCTCCCCGGGCGCCGGGCTAGGGCTGCCCACCGCTCTGGGCACGTGTGATCCACAGCCCCCTAGTAATCACTAGTGTGTGTGTGTGTTCTAACTGCACAAATGGGTTAAAAGCGGAGGACAAATTTTGATTGCGGTGTAAAAATCACAACTGACAAAATACAGCACACACTTTAAACAAGTGCAGCGTGCAGTCTCCTGGAGCACTGCAGTTACACACACACACACACACACACACACACACACACACACACACTCTTACACACACCTTAACCCTGCCTTCACCCGAATCCTAACCCGTGTCAGCCAAACTACGGCCTGTTACGCTGTTGAAACTACAGCCGCTGTGGCCACTAAAACAAATATGCAGATGTTTAAAGCTGTCAGGATGCTGCCGGGCTGGTTTAATGGGGTTCGCTCTAACGCCCTTAAAACAAACCGTCCGCCCCCGTTTTACAGCACCCTGTGCCAGCAACAGTGTTTGTTCTTGCCTGTGGCTTGGAATGACACCAACTCCAAATGGTGTCTTTAAAATTGGGAGAAGTGGGATGAAACTGGTCTGAGGTTAGTTTCAGACTGTAGGTCTTTTGAATGGGGTATGTGTGTGTAGTTTTCATACCATCAGACTATGTGAACGTCTTACCACACACATGCACCCACGCTCACACACATACACACACATACACACATACACACACACATATACGCACACACACACACACACTAACACACATAAGCACACACACACGCACACACACACACACATAAACACACGCACACACACACAAACACATACACACACACACACACACACACACACACACACACACACACACAACACATGCACACACACACACACACACACACACACACACACACACACACACACACACACACACACACACACACACACACACACACACATCAGATGCTGTTAGGAACCCTGATAGTGGTATTGGTGTTATCTTTGCCATGCCTACTTACTGTCTTTCTTATTCCTTATAAGTCCCACATTCTCTGTTCTCCATCTCTCTCTGTTTGTTTGTCTCTTTCTCTATTTCTCTGTTTTCTCTCTCTCTCTCTCTCTCTCTCTCTCTCCCTCTCTTTCTCTGTCTCTGTCAATTCAATTCAATATAGCTTTATTAGCATGACTGTATAGGGTACAGTGTAGCCAAAGCATTACAACAATGATAACAATGACAATAACATTGACAAAGAACAAATAACAATAATAAAATATGATAACATTTAGTGAAAGTTATCATTTCAATTATTTACATTCACATTCTGAAGCTGAAGGGGGGGGGGGGGTCGTTTCCTACTGTCTCTCAGGCTGTGACATGTAGTTACATATTTAGCAGCGAGGGGGGCGCTGTGTCCCCCTCCTAGAATGATTTTTAGTTGTTCAGTTTGTGTTAATGTTTGGAAGTTTGGGATTATCTTTATGAATTTGTGTGTGTAAATTTCTCATGTTCTTGTGAATTTTTCGCATTGTAGGAGGAAGTGCATCTCTGTCTCGACCTCACCTGTCGTACAGTGACCACACAGCCTCTGCTCTCTGGGCAGCCAGGACTGTTTATACCTGCCTCTCTCTACGGCCAGGCTGTGGTCACTGAGTCTGTACTTAGTCAGGATCTGTCTCTGCTTTGTATCTCTGACAGTCAGGAGATACTCTTCCAATTCATACTCTATTTTTAGGGCCCGATAGCATTCAAGTTTGTTTTGAGTCCGAATCTCTTTTCCCCAATGTTCCAGATAATCCCTTTGACTGCGTTTGATGATGTGGTTAATGTTTAGTTTTGGGGTTAAAGCAGTGCTGGAACGAGGCTGTTGTCTGTTACTATCTGTTAGAGGGTTAATAAGCCTCAGAACCAGCTGACTGAGGGGGCTCTTCTCGAGGTTCAGTTCTTGGGTCTGTAACGTCTTAAAATGTAGCGTATCACTGGGACTCGTTTTCAGGTGCATCCAGAAATTTAGAGCTCGTTTTTGGATATTGATAAGCAATGGGAATCGGCCTAATTCTGCCCTGCAAGCATTGGTTGGTGTTTTTCTTTGGACTTTTAGAATCATTCTGCAGAATTCTGCATGCAGGGCTTCTGCTGGATGCTTGTCCCATCCAGTGTAGCTTTGCTGACTGAGTGGACCCCATACCTCACTCCCATACAGCGCAATGGGCTGAATCTCATTATCGAATATTTTACACCAGATTGGAACGGGAATGTGGATATTGTAGAATTTTCTCCTGATGGCGTACATTGCTCGATGAGCTTTATCTTTTAGTGCATTCACTGCCGTACTGAAACTCCCGGATGCAGTAATAACAAGGCCGAGGTAAGTGTACTGCATCGTGTGCTCCAGGGCGGTGCTGCCCAGACTGAACTAGTATCTATGTTCCTGACATCTGGGCTTCTTTTGGAAGACCATAACTCTGGTCTTCTTCATGTTTACTGCCAGGGCCCAGTTCTGGCAGTACTGCTCCAGCAGGTCCAGGTGCTGCTGTAGCCCCTGTGCGCTCGGCGACAGCAGCACCAGATCGTCTGCGTACTGTTCCAGCTGCACTGCTAACTCGTCAATGTAGATATTAAAGAGTGTTGGACTCAGACTGCAGCCCTGCCTCACTCCTCTTTTCTGAGTGAAGAATTCTGTGTGTTTGTCTCCAATTCTTACTCCACATTTGTTTCCCAAATACATTAATTTGATGATGTCATCGACTTTACCCCCTACACCGCTCTCTAGAAGTTTGTAATAGAGTCCTTCGTGCCAAATAGAATCGAATGCCTTCTTAAAATCCACGAAACAGGCAAAGATTTTTCCATTTTTGGTCTGATGTACATGTTGGTTGATTAGGGTGTGCAGGGTGTAAATGTGGTCAGTAGTTCTATGATTTGGAAGAAAGCCAATCTGATTTTTGCTCAGGACATTGTGTTCGGTAATGAAAGACAGAATTCTGTTATTTAAAATGTTATTAAACACTTTCCCCAGATTACTGCTCACACAGATGCCTCTGAAATTGTTAGGGTCTGATTTATTTCCACTTATATGGATTGGGGTGATGAGTCCTTGACTCCAGATGTCAGGAAAACATCCTGAACTCTGTCTCTGTCTCTCTATCTGTCTGTCTGTCTCTCTCTGCCCTGCAGGGCCATGTTGGCTGTTAAGCAGGGTCTTGCTCTGCTTCTGGCTGCCAGCGGCCACACTTTTAATGTTCCAACGTTGAAACTGGAGTAAGGAGGTCCTCTGGGCAGCATGGAGCACTCTGCTGCTGTGTCCCCCCCCCCCCACCCCCCATTCTGAGTCCTCCACCCAGCAGGCTACAACCTTCTTCCACACTTCAGTTGTTGTAGTGTAACTAAAACGTGCGTTGCCCTGTCCCCACGATAACTCACTTCACGTAAGAACACAGTCGTGGTTGTAGCTCCTGCAGATAACCGTAATCTCGCAATCGTCCCAAAGCGAAAGGGGAATTCGGAAGCGTTTAATGCTGCATCACCAGATCGGTGCGGGACCCTAATCATTGCAGTAGCGTGAAGTCTTTTTCCTCCATTTTTGACACTTTTTGCCAGAGATGATTCTGAAGCTGATCCAGCATTAAACCCTCATGCTTGTCTTCACTCTCCAGAGCTGTTTGTTTTGGAGATATGAGAGTTCTCTCGCAATGGAGCAGAGAGCGCTGGTGGTTGCAGTTATCATTATGCACACGCCACACACACACACACACACACACACACACACACACACACACACACACACACACACACACACACACACACACACACACACACACACACACACACACACACACACATTCCTACAGGAGAAGCATAGTTTAAAAGAAAGCAATACAACAGTTGTGCTGTAGAAATCTACAGGGCTTTACTGTCTGTCAGGTAGCGCTATGCATGTTTAAGAGGCTGTGAATGTCCTAAACACGGTGTATCCTTTCCTCCAGTTCAACGTTCGGGCCAAACCCCGTCGTCATAAGAAGAAGTCGTGACTCGTGAGCACTGAGAGGCTCCTGCTTCACCGCCAAAAACCTAAATCCTGAATCACAGATGGAAACGGATGTCGTTGGGGGGGGGGGGGGGGGGGGGGGGGGGGGGGGTTGATTAACACACCGTTTTTTGGAATATAGTTTTCCTATTGTTCAATATGTTCAGTACTTTAATTTAGTAGTACATTGTCATATATATCAGTATATTGATAATTAAATTAGTATTACATTAATCTTGTAATTTGACCCTTTCTACACCCATTCCAGGTGACGAAATTCATCTGAGCGTTTATCTGTGTGTTTATCTGAATGTTCATATGATTGTTCATCTGAGATTTTAGGCAAGTGTCTTATACCACTGTTTATGGTGAGACACTAGTTCTGTCTCACACTCAGAGGAGATGCTCACCTGTCTGTCTTCTGTTCCCTCATTCTCCTGCTCACAGAGGGAACTGGCAGAGGACAGAAAAACAGATCAGATAATCACTGAGTGTGAAATACAGGAAGAGGAAAATATATATGTGTGTGTGTGTGTGTGTGTGTGTGTGTGTGTGTGTGTGTGTGTGTGTGTACATGCGTGCCTGTGTACATGGTGTGTGTTGAAGTGCATGCAAGCGTGAGAGAGATAGATAGAGAGCGAGAGAGAGAAAGAGAGAAAGAGAGAGAGAGAATGAGAGAGAAAGTTTAAGCCGGGCTCAGGTTTCTCTCTTGATAGCAACAGCAACAAGTTCTGTTTTGCATCTTGCAGACCATTTCAACAGGAAAGGAGTGTTTGTAAAACAAAGCTTCCCTCTGTGTGAGATCTGTCCCTCTGAGTGGGATCTGTCCCTCTGTGTGGGACCTGTCCCTCTGTGTGAGACCTGTCACTCTGTGTGAGATCTGTCCCTCTGTGTGAGACCTGTCCCTCTGTGTGAGATCTGTCACTCTGAGTGGGACCTGTCCCTCTGTGTGAGACCTGTCACTCTGTGTGAGATCTGTCCCTCTGTGTGAGACCTGTCCCTCTGTGTGAGACCTGTCACTCTGTGTGAGATCTGTCCCTCTGTGTGAGACCTGTCCCTCTGTGTGAGACCTGTCACTCTGTGTGAAATCTGTCCCTCTGAGTGGGATCTGTCCCTCTGTGTGGGATCTGTCCCTCTATGTGGGATCTGTCCCTCTGTGTGAGATCTGTCCCTCTGTGTGGTATCTGTCCCTCTGTGTGGTATCTGTCCCTCTGTGTGGTATCTGTCCCTCCTGGATCACGCTATCACCACTTTGGCTTCTGCAATAAAGGCCTTTCTGGCACTAATTGACTCTCCTCTTTACAGCTTGGGCTGGTTATGGCCGAAAGCATATACGCTAACACAGAACATGCTAACAGCTCTGGGATGAAAGGAGAGACGAGGGAGACGTCAGTCTTATCTGGAGGTTCCGGCGGTGAACTCAATCTGACGCCACTTTGCATGTTTCTTGTGTCAATAACACAGTTCGATTTGACTTTGGGAACGCAGAAGGCATCCCTGTTGCTGTGGGAGTTAGCTTAGCTGTTCATTTCCTTCCTTCTTTCTGTGAGTTTCAGCACTTCTATTTGTCTTCTACAAATCTCCCTGTGTCTCCGTCTTTCTTTATCTCTGTGTCTCACTCTCTGTTTTCTCAGCATGCTGGGTTTGTTTCTACAGGTGGTTAACCCAGGCCATGTGCCTCTCTCATTGGTCTCATTGCCGTGTGTGACTCGATGTTAGCTGCGAGTACACTGCTTCTGTGTGTGGAGAGCATAGTACATGACAGACAGACAGACACACAGAGACAAAGAAGCCTTTCAGAAAACAGCCGTTCTAACATGGACATTCCACAGTCTGAGGTAACATCCAAGTTGCTGGTCTGATCTCCCTTTCAGGCTCTTGGTCCAATCTCTTTGTCTGGTCTCTGCCGGTCCCAGAGTGCTATGTGCCTTCATGTTTCCTGAATCTGCTGTAGTGCTGGACAGGTCCTCAGCTGTGCTGGATCTGTAGTAATGGACACCCCTGAGCTGTGCTGTATCTGTAGTAATGGACACCACTGAGCTGTGCTGTATCTGTAGTAATGGACACCACTGAGCTGTGCTGTATCTGTAGTAATAGACACCACTGAGCTGTGCTGTATCTGTAGTAATGGACACCACTGAGCTGTGCTGGATCTGTAGTAATGGACACCACTGAGCTGTGCTGTATCTGTAGTAATGGACACCACTGAGCTGTGCTGTATCTGCTGTAGTAATGGACACCACTGAGCTGTGCTGTATCTGTAGTAATGGACACCACTGAGCTGTGCTGTATCTGTAGTAATGGACACCACTGAGCTGTGCTGTATCTGTAGTAATGGACACCACTGAGCTGTGCTGTATCTGTAGTAACGGACACCCCTGAGCTGTCCTGTATCTGTAGTAACGGACACCCCTGAGCTGTGCTGGATCTGCTGTAGTCCTGGATCTGCCACAGTGCAGGGACGAGGACAGGACGTCATACATGCCACTATCCATGCTACTGAGGGTGAAAGCAACCCTAAGAACCTCAACACTCACCACACATGTTTTCACGTGCACACACCACACACACACACACACACACACACACACCACACACACACACACACACACACACACACACACACACACACACACTAAAGATAAACTGCTCTTTCTTTCCTGACATTCCGTCTCAGCCAGCAGATGGCTAGTGGAGACTGCCCCTAAAACAAACAGATATGGAGGAGATGTTGATGGACGAGAGAAAGAAATACAGAGAGAGAGAGAGAAAGAGAGAGAGAGAGAGAGAAATAGAGAGAGAGAGAGAGAGAGAGAGAGAGAGAGAGAGAGAGAGAGAGAGAGAGAGAGAGACATTCTCTGACATTCTCTCTCTGTGTAGTAGTATTTGCCGGCCCAGAGAGTTAGGCTGTTGTGATCTCAAACACAAATAATCTAACTGAAATAGACACACACACACACACACACACACACACACACACACACACACGCACACACACACACACACACACACACACACACACACACACACACACACACACACACACACCCCTACCATCTGAACCAGCTGTCAGTCAATGTACTGACCTTGCTGACATGTATATTAATTCAAAGTTCACAAATATAGCAACCCCTGATGTTATTAATCATCGAATATTGACACCATTACGAGTGGTATTTTTAGTCTGTAGGACAGACTGGTAAGATTAGATTCCACCATTTTAGGTGATAGGTCACTCCTGCTAAATGTATTTTTAGTCATTATCTCATGATTGGTGACGCCTGAGTGCTACTTGTTGAGTGGTTGATGATTAGTGTGTAATAAGTGTGTAAGAGTGTGTGTGTGTGTGTGTGTGTGTGTGTGTGTGTGTGTGTGTGTGTGTGTGTGTGTGTGTGTGTGTGTGTGTGTGTGTGTGTGTGTGCGTGCATGCGTGCGTGTGTGTGTTTGTGTGTGAGTGTGTAGGTGTGTGTGAGCTGTGGAGTGTGGGGGAGCTTCTCAATGCACTATGTCATATGCATTTCCAAGCCCCAATCAAAACCTATATTAGAATTAGATATATTTTCTTCTTTTCATTCTTTTTCATTTTTGAATCCTCCCGCGGACATCATTAATGGCTTATCAATTAATGTTAATCAATGTTTTCTCTCCATCCCTCTCCATTCCTCCTTCTCCTGTCCCCACCCCTCTTTGTTCTTTCCCCTCCTACACCTATCTTTGCCCCGCCCCAACTCCGCCCCTGTCCCCGCCCTCTCCGCGTAGAGCTGAGATCCACGGGCACGGCGCACCACTTCTCCTTCCTGCTCAACACTTCCGATTACCGCATCCTGCGCATGGACGAGGACAACGACCGCGTGTACATCGGCTCCAAGGACTACATCCTCTCACTCGACCTGCACAACGTCAACCAGGAGCCGCTTATCGTAAGGGCGCCTCGTCCACAGACTGTAGTCTCCCAGCAACCGGAACATCCCATTTGAACAACATCATTAAACATTTATAACACATTTATAACTTAGTCATAACTGAGCTATAGATATTTATATATACTATATATATACTATAGATATTTATATATACTATATATATACTATATATATATATATATATATATATATAGTATCAGACATATAGTATCAGATATATTTGCAGTCTCATTGTACAAGGCCTGGTGTAAATCCCCACAGTGGCCTGTTAGTGACAGACTGCTCCTGTAGCTTATGTTCAGAGAAACAGAAACAATCATTCATATGATTTGAGCACTTCTGGTATAAATCAGTCTAGATTTTCCTTTTGAAATGACATCATAAATGTTCACATTTTGGTCTGCTGACGTGGTTAACAAATGAAATAAGCCAAAGTAAACTTACCTTCCCATCTCTCTCTCCATCTCCCTGCCTCTCTCTTTCTCTCTCCCTGCCTCTCTCTCTCTCTATTTCTCTCTCTCTCTCTTTCTCTCTCTCTCAGATCCACTGGCCAGTTTCTCTACAGAGGAAAACGGAGTGTGTTTTAAGTGGCAAAGACATAAATGTAAGTCCTCTCAACTCTACTCTTTAACCTGCTTTTATTTCAATAGCTCAAAAAACAAACAGTCTTGCCACATTCACCCAGGACACCCCCCCCCCCCCCATTCCACTCACAATTGTCGTGGTGTGTAATGCTGGTTTCTTGTCACTTTTTCCAGGATATAGAAGCAGCCTCTTAAACATGAATCATTTTCCCTGTACACATCTGTATGCAGTGTGTGTGTGCATGTAAATAATTTTGTATACCATATCTGATAAACCACATAGGTCATTAACTTTAACCCTCCTGTCCACACACGCATACACACACACACACACACATTCACAGGTACATACATACTCAGGTTTTTTTTTATAGACCGCATTGTATCCAAACCACAAACAGCTTTAGCACATAAATTCCACCCCATGAAGTTTGTACCATTCATCTTGTGGTTTGGGGTCTGTAAAAGAGAAATGCTATGTGTGTGCATATGCAGAGGTCTGTGTGCACAAGTGTGTGTCTGCGCATATAGGTGTGTGCGTGTGTGTGTATGTGTGCCTGTTTGTGTATGTGTGCATGTGTGTGCACGTGTGCATGTGTGTGTCTGCATGTGCATGTGAATGTGTGTACTAGTGCATTCGTGTCTGTGCGTGTGCATGAGCTCATGTTTTTACCATGTGCCCCACTATTTTAACAACTGCTGTGTTCATTGCATTGTGGGTGTTCCTCTCCCCTTCTCCCTGTGACCTTTCTGTTGTGGGATTCCTTGAAACTTCAAAACTCCTGCACATTGCATCATATCTCTGAATGAAATCCAATGAAACGCATCTTGTGTTGGTCCGGAGCTACCTCTCTTGCCCTGCCCCTCCCCCTCCTGATTAGCCCCTCCTCCTACTGCCCTGCCCCTCCCCCTCTTGATTAGCCCCTCCTCCTACTGCCCTGCCCCTCCCCCTCCTGCCCCCTCTCACCTGTCTCCTGCCCTTCTGGAGACACTGTGTACACACGCTGTGGCTCCCGTCTGAGCCCGTTCATATCACAAACGCACAGCATAGTTTCAGGGATCCATATATATTCTTTTCAGACAAAGAATGAATGAAATAGACTGTTTTGTAACTCGCGGAACCGACACATGTATTTGTGCTTCTTGGACTTATAAAGGAATGATTTAGGAATGATTTATCTGTCCCCTGTTTGGAGGGCCATGGTGGAGAGGCCCGGAGCTGCCAGTAATCATCTCTGTCTGCGTTTGGCTTCTCTCAGGGGGAGTGCGGTAATTTCGTCCGCCTGATCGAGCCCTGGAACAGGACGCACCTCTACGTGTGTGGAACAGGTGCCTACAACCCTGTGTGCACGCATGTCAACCGTGGACGCAAGCCAATGGTAATCAGGCCGCATGTGTCTCCCCCCACGAGCCGTCGGCACTCAGATCAGGCACTCCTGTACGGTACAGGCGTTCCTCTAGATGTACACACACACACACACACTTAACAAAGGCTCTAGTCTCTTCTCCTCTTCTCCTACTCATCCATTCCTTTCTCTCTCTCTCCCTCTTTCTCGCTCTACTCCTTGGGCAGGGTGTGGGGGGGCACACACTCTCAGGCCATCTGTAAGCCCCTCCCCCCAGTGCTAATGTAATGAGGAACGTGGGGTTTGAAAGAGGATTTAATGGCATATGCAGGTGGAGAACAATCCCCTCCGCCCCCCCATGTTTTAATCTGACTTTAATCTGCCTTTATTCATTTTTATTCACGCATTGCAGCTATAGTTGCTCTTCTCTGATGGACCATTTCGTCACAAGTTCTAACACACTGTCCGTGTGTGTGTGTGTGTGTGTGTGTGTGTGTGTGTGTGTGTGTGTGGGTGTCCCATTATGGAGCACAAGTAGAAATCTGTGGATACTTTATAATGAACATACTGAACCAGTTTAACTGAACGTGTGTGCGTGTGTGTGCGTGTGTGTGTGTGTGTGTGTGTGTGTGTGTGTGTGTGTGTGTGTGTCAGGTTATATGCTATTAATACTCCAGTTTCTCCAGACAGGAAGTCTAGGTCACAGACCCAAACATTCAGAAAGTCATCTGACTGGTCAAACGTCTGGATTTCTTTGTCAGAATAGACAAATGTGTCAGTCTCTGTGCAGCAGCAAGCACACACACACACATAGACACACACAGACACACACAGACACACGCAGACACACGCACACACACACACACACACACACACACACACACACACACACACACACACACACACACACAGACACACACACAGACACACACACAGACACACACAGATACACAGACACACACACACACACACACACACACACACACACACACACACACACACACACACACACACACACACACACACACACACACAAACTGCCGTGATGTTTATGAGTTTCAGCAGGTCCCTGCCAACTGGACTCATCCTCCAGTCAGTGTTCAGTGCATGCAGACAATTTCACATATTGGAAGAACTTATGTGGCCATAGCAGCACATTGCCTGACCGTGCTGGCGGTGGCGGGTCTCTCTGAAGGCCAGCACACAGGCCCAGATGAAGGCCAGCACACAGGCCCAGATGAAGGTCAGCACACAGGCCCAGATGAAGGCCAGCACACAGGCCCAGATGAAGGTCAGCACACAGGCCCAGATGTGTGAACTGTGTGTGCTGCCCAAACCGTCTGACTGCAGAAACTACACTTCTGCTCCCACCATCTGGTCAAACATGTGATACCAGGCGACATACACGCAGAACTCTACCAGATGGGCCATCAGACCCACATACACACACACACACACACTCACTTACACACACACACACACACACACACACACACACACACACACACACACACACACACACTTACACACACACACACACACACACTCGACGTGCTTTCCAAACTTAAAGCTGACACATCAACTACCCCGATCTGTGCTGTTCTAGACGCCGTTGCACCTGCAGATGCCCCAGACGAGGGGGAGGGCGAGTCGTGCCATTGACCTGGAGACGACACCTGATGAGGCAGGACTACAGGTGAGGTGATAGACGAGGGGCTGGGTCACGCCCTGGCCCCCTGGGGTCACCCCAGCAGGCTGCCTCCACGCCCACGTCTCTCAAACCACCTTCCGTCTGGTCTGGCTAAAGGCTGGATGATCTGAGATAAAGGCTTTTGCTGCACCTGTCTTTGTTGATCAGAGCACTAGACTGGGTTCATTGTTTGTAGTGTTATGTGTCTTGTATGGCCAGTGTCCTGTCTGTACTGATTAGCACGTTCTTGCCCTGACCGTATCCCTCCTGCGTAAGATGTTCCAGTTACAGCACTGCCTGTGTGCTAACGCTGGACTTCCCAGACTTACACACTACCTTCCACTTCCCCTACCTCTTCACATTTACTGTGTGTTCGGATTTGTGGTATGTCTCTGCTGATTTTAAATTTATAGCCACAGTAAATGAACGAGATTAAGCAGGGGATTAATTCATATTTAGTTTCATTTAGCATTTCCAAGCCCTAATCAAAACCTATATTAGAATTAGATATAATTAATTAATGATATCCAGGCTGATATCCAGACTGATATCCAGACTGATATCTAGGCTGATATCCAAGCTGATATCCAAGCTGATATCCTGGATGATATCCAGCTGTTTGGGCACTTTGGGAGATGTCTCCATTGCTGACGGATGGCATTATCAACATCTAAAACCATGCCATACACCAAATGCCATACACCATATATGCACAAATTACATGCAGCATTACAGCTACAAACACTATTATATCTACAAACACGTTTGTTTTGTCTTTAACAGCTTGATCGTCTCGTTTAACATTGTTACAGTTTTCTCTCTTTGATGTCTGAGGTCCTTGCATGCATGATTTTTAATCAGTAACAGCAACATTAAAGCACCATCTTGTGTGAAATGAAATCATTCATGTTTACTATGAAATTCGTTGCAGGAGTACATCTTCCACTTGGAGCCAGGCAAGGAGGATTCTGGGAAAGGAAAGTGCCCATACGACCCGAAGCTGAACAGTGTCTCTGCTCTGATCAGTGAGTACCGCCAGTGGGTCATCACTTCTCCGTCATGCTTCTGACATCTCTAGGTGCCCTGCCTACCAACCTCTGACCTCACGGACAACACTGATGTGTTCACCATGAACCTCTGTGTCACGTCTCCCTTTGTTCTGATGTTTGATCACTGATGTGTGACATGAGATGGACTTTTCTTCTGCCCTGTGGAATTGGGAGACATAGAGACACACAGGGACACACAGGGACACATAGAGACACACAGACACACACATGGACACATAGCGACGGCTGCTGTTGTGGTTGGCTGCAGGGTCTGTGCCACAGGTGTAGGATTGAAGTTCTGGACGTTCATGTCACCCCACAGTAAATATTTTTCTGTCTGGCAACAAAGCCAGGTCAAATCCTCTGTGAATTAAATCTGAGTTACCCAAGGCGTGTTGGCACTGGAGGAATCAGCGTGGAGAACACCACGGAGCTATGGTGGCGTGAGACGCCGGCAGCGCGAGGCACTGCGAGATAGCTTCAGTTAGACAGGCCAGCAGAACATAAAGGGACAGACAGGCGGCCAAATGCCATGCAGGTTAACAGCTTTTGCTGGTTAGACCTCATTACACTGGACGGCTCAGGGAGACAGAGCATGCTGATCAAGATGAAAATCCTGTCAGGAGGCTCGACGTTAGCTTCACGCTGTTGTTGCATGATCACAAAGAAAAACGCCATTGCAAAGCACAACTTTAAGCTACCATGCTATCAATTTAAAGCTAACAGGGGAACAATTTAAAGCTAACAGGAACTACTTATAAGGATTCTTTCTGCTTTTCATAAGGTGAGCACTCTTCCAGTGACTCTACTGTCATCATATAAATGCTGGCTGTGATGTCCTAAGTCCCGATGCCTTCTAGGTAAAGAATTCCTTCAGTGAAGATGAAGTGAACAACACAATGACAAAGTGCCCAGATCAGTGGACCCCACAGAAAATGAAGCAGTTTCACCGTCAGACTGAAAACCCTTAAGGGTGTAAGGATAACGTTGCCAAGCTAAAACACCAAGACAGATTAGCAACTACAGACCATCGAGAATACACAGTCTGTCCTCACAACTGGATTTAAAGCTTTAAGATTTAAACCTTCATGGAGTTCAAGTTTTCCACCACCTAATATGTTAAGAGTTGTTTGATGGGAAGTCTTCCGGAGCCTAACAGGTTGGCACTTTGATTGTAGAGTCAAAAGCCCATTCAGAGTCCATGGAAAGAACTGTGTGTGTGTATGTGTGTGTGTGCGACAGGAAGATGTCACTGGTGCCAAGCGTAGTGTGCATCTGTCTACACACTCCCCTACCCAACCCTGTAATTTAACCCTGTTCCTCCCCCAGGGCACACGTGAGTGTGTGTGGGTGCGTGTGTGTGGGGTGGCGGACTGGCTCAAGTTTGGGACTTGAAGGAAATGGGGAGGGGGGGGGGGGGGGGGGGGGGGGTTAGCATAGGATTCTACAACTAAATTCAGGCAGCCTGCTCAAATATCAACAAATATCAGCTCACACACACACACACACACACACACACACACACACACACACACACACACACACACACACACACACACACACAGGGTTTGTGTGCAGGCAGGCATGCAGATCTGATAGACACATCAGTTTCTGTGCCACAATAAAAGGAAAGGTCAGTGAGCTTAAGGAAGACAGATGACGTCTCGCGCTGGATGCTTGTCTCTCTGGCTGAGTGCTCCAAGAGTGCCGAGAGACTCGTGAAGGTCGTGACTCCCTATCCCTGCCATGGAGGAGGTGAGGTTAAAGGTCAGCCAGTGGAAGACGACCCCACCTGCTCACTCCCAGCTGGGCACGACTGGCCCGACTTTGATAGAGATGACTTGGCTTTGACGTTTCTCTCTTCTTCTCCCTCTTTCTCAGATGGGGAGTTGTATGCGGGCGTGTATGTCGACTTCATGGGAACGGACTCGGCTATTTTCCGCACGCTGGGGAAAAGCACCGCCATGCGCACGGACCAGTACAACTCCAGATGGCTGAACGGTACAGCACGCATGGCTAGGCCTGCAGGCTGGTGCTCCGCCTCTGGCCAAATGAGCACAGACACACTCGCACGCATACACACACACTCACACTCAGGGATGGGTTGTGACTATAAATGTAAGTGTGTTACATAATCAGAACATTAAAACACTAATTGTGTCCTGTTTGTAAAACTATGGTTGTTATTAGCAGGATTATATGACACCACGTACATGTCCTTCCTGTCCCTGTGGCCACACTACAGCAGCATCAGCACTCACCCTAGTGTGCCATTCATAAAGGGTTCATATGACCCTAGTGTACCATTCATAAAGGGTTCAGGTGTAGCTGTTCTGCTTCCTGGGTGCCATCGATAGTCATGCCAACTTCAACATTTTGTTACTAGATTTAGCAACTTTTCAGGTTACCCAGACAACTTTTTATCGCCCAAAAAGCACCTAGCAACAAATTTCTTTCGAACTTTTAGCAACATTTGAAAAGTGACTCCAGCACTAAAATGCATACCCTTTCCCTCCAAATGACACAAAAACGATTTCATAAATCAATGTGTCTCAATCAAAACTACAGCCAGAAGTACATAAAAGAGGCGGAGTCTGTTCCTGAGTTTTAAGGTTGGCTGAAGCCAGTAATCAGAGATGACTGTCAGACATGCTGTGTGTGTTGTAAATCAAACACACCTGCAAAACTGTATGACATAAAACAAACCTTTGAGCTACTGCAAGGTATATAAATAAATCAAAACTGTCCAACCCCGGAATGTAATCTACATTACCACAGCTGGTTAAAGAAGTGCAACTTCGCAGAAGCTCAGAAGCTACAATAGCAACGACCACTGCTGCTGGTATGTGAGCGTTTAGTCTCACATACCAGTTCTGCTGGGTTCTGCTTATTTAGACTCTGCAGAAACTTCCACATGCAGTGTACCAAGCACACAGAAACAGTTAAGGGAGAGACAGTTAAGGGAGAGACAGTTAGGGGAAAGACAGTTAGGGGAAAGACAGTTAGGGGAGAGACAGTTAGGGGAAAGACAGTTAGGGGAAAGACAGTTAGGGAAGAAACAGTTAGGGGAGAGACAGTTAAGGGAGAGCCGTCACGTTTAGGATGAGTCCACTCGGTGGGTGTGGAGATTCAGTGTTTCAGGGCTAAAAGAAAGAACAGCACAGAGCCAAAAGTGTGACCTTAAATTGGTACTGATGCATCCATGATGACTGGAGTGCCCAACATAGTGCACTAGGTTGAAAGGGTAGAACTTACATTGTCCAGTTTGGTACTCATCCTCTGTGTGTGCCGTTCTTTACATCTGACTGCAGCATCGAAAGCAATCGTCCCTAATCAGGACCCTATGGTTTTGTACTTCCCCAAAATGCATGGAGACATGGAGACATGGAAAACAGTTGGTGCCACTATTATTTGTGGCCAGAAACATGTGTGAAGTACAAATTGCAGTGCAGTAATTTGAGGGAGAGAAAATGGATCCTGTCTGGCATTCAGACCTCTTAACCTCTTAATATCAGTGTTCAGTAGAGCACTCAATCCTATGGCAAAACACAAGACCTGAAGGACTGATGGACATGCTGTGTCATTACTTTTCTTAGGGTACCTTTTCACGAGCACAGAGTCCTTACTCACTCTTGCACCATCATTCGAAGATGTTGGATTGATTAAATTGTTGCATTAAGAGCTGTAAGTGAGTCAGTCTAGACGTCTTGCGCAACATGGGCCTGTTCACTGCTAAAGAAACACTGAATGGCTCAGATCCGTTTGAAGAACTGAGTCAAGCTTCACTCGCTGCTATCTTCTCACCATGCTCAAATGCAGAGGATGAACCGCTGTTCAGCCAAACGAGCATTAAAGTTGGATTAAGAAACAGAAAGTGGCTGCCCACTCCCTGCTCTCTGTCCTTGGTGTGGTACGGTCTGGAGATGGTTGTGGAGGCCTGTTACCAGTGTAAACTACAAAGTGAAGTTCTTCATCTCTGACTCACCGGCCACACAGCGGGAGCAGAGCTTTGCATCCACTCCATGGTCTTCTGCTAGTTCCAGTTCAGCCACAACACAGCTGGCCAGTGAATATGAAGAGGGTTTCCTCGCCAATCTGTGATTCGTTGCATGTGAAGAGCAGAACTTTCTGGAACTAGTGGAGATCCACAGCTGATGGTAGCAGTGTTCAGAGTGTGAGTGAGGACCAAAGGATGCGGCCAGTCAAACAGGCTTGAGAGCACAGGAGACAGGTGTCTAATGAACATGTATGAGTTGCTAGCTGAAATAGTTCAATAAGATATGATAAAACTTTAACTATTGTTCAGAAGAAAATTAATAAAATGAAATAGTTCAGTAATGTGTAATATGTTATTCAATAACTCAGTGTGTTTGAAATGAAAACATCTGACGAATAAAAAAAACTACATCTGTCTAGAAGGCTTACAGTGATGGAGCCAGTTTGACATGAGTGTAGGGACTGGGAATTCTGTGTTCTGTGTGTTCTGTGTTTTGTGTGTTCTGTGTTTTGTGTTCTGTGTCCTGCATTCTGTATACAAACTGTATTTGTTTCTCTCTCATTCTCTTCCAGATCCTTCTTTCGTGCATGTGCACCTCATCCCGGACAGTGCAGAGAAGAATGATGACAAACTCTACTTCTTCTTCCGAGAGAAGTCGCTGGACATGGGCCAGAGCCCCAAATCGGAGTCCCGCATCGGGCGCATCTGCCTGGTGAGTCCCTGTCTCCTGCTCCAGGCCTGGCTGCCTGTTGTCCTCACCCGGACATCTGCTCTGCCTGCCTTAAGGATGCCTGAGCTCCCCACCCTAGAGCAAAGCTGCCCAGGAGCAGCGTGGATTGGCAAATCCGTCCATCAGGCACCTGAGACAGACGAGTTGTAAACAGCACAGACTGGCATGTGAATGGATCTGGCTGGGTTTGTGGAAGCAGTGGTTTGTAGGAGAGCTTGTAGACAGAAGGGTTCTGGACTCCAGACCCAGCGAGATACTGCTCTTTGCATTTTCAGGCGTGGGCTCTGTCAGCAGGCGTCGTCCAAATACGGAGTAATGAGCTGATAGGCTGGAGTGATCTGAGGCGGGCCAACACTGAGACAGTGCGAGGGGGGGGGGGGGGTGTTTCTCCAGGACTGAGGGAGAAGAGCCCTGCACTGAAGGGACCTGGATGGAGGTCATTGGCATGGTGTGAAAGAAACACACCCACCCCGCTCAGAAAGACGGACCATGAGCTCTGCCCAGAACTGACCTGTGTGTGTTTTGCGCTTACGTGTTGAAATCCCCACACCCCGCGACCCTTCCTAAACACAAAGGTCCTCTCTGTCCGTCCACCAGCTGACCTCTGGGCCTCTGGGGTTAGTCCCCCTAAATCTGCAGAGACATTAGTACCAGCACGCCGCAAATATGAGCTAAGCTTGGGACCCTAACGAAGATTGGATGAGCCAAAGGGCGGGGCTAGACTGGTTGTTAATCCAGACTGGATGGAACTGAGCAGAACCACATTAGCATGTATGAGGAGGCGGAGCTCTGAGTTGCTGTAGTGAGGTGGAGTGCAGCAAGGGTGTGGTTTACCCCCACTGAGAGTCTACTGTTTATCTAGGGGATCACACACACACACACACACACACACACACACACACACACACACACACACACACACACACACACACACACTCACACTCACTTCCCAGAGGCTCTCGCCATCTCACATCTGCTTCTGTTAGCTCCCAGTTCTGCCCTGGGTGAAGGTCTTCCTCACCAACACCTCCACTGCACACTCTCATTAGTAAGAAGTGGATGATGCTTAACTCACTTTGGAACTTCCTAGGACATTAACTCAAACTTTATTAACATATTCATTGATTTATTATTATTTTGATAAAATGACCTTTCAGCAAATCCATAAATGAATGCTTCCATAATTGAATTCTCCTTAGTTTGTATTTTGGGGCACATTATTGCTTTAGACTTTTATAGTTGCACCACATAAATTTTAAGGTAAAATAATAAGCATGTTTGTTATTGTACTGTACACTGAAGTATGTTAGAGTGGTGGGGTGAGTCAGGGAGCAGGAGTTGAGGAGAGTAAAGGCACATCTGTACTTTCCATGTAACAAGAATGACAAAAATAAAGAGAAAGTGCCTCAGCGCAAAGTAAGTTTGCTAAGTGCGAATGGCGCAGTTAAGTCTCTGAAGTATGGAGAGAGATTACTGTCCTTAATATGAGAGCATAAAGATAAGGTTAAATTGAGCAAGTAATCTCACTCCATACTAAAGCGTGTTGAGGAAGGCCTTCGGGTGGAGGCTTTTGCAGGTTGGCGGTGTTGACAGTCTCAATGCTCATTACTGGAAGAGCCGACCTGCAGGGCTTAAATAGTGACCGGACAGAACAAGGCACAGTAGGGGCCAGCCTACCGTGACAGTTAGCCTTTCTGCCTTTTAGCATATTAGCTCTTTTTGTCCTATTGGGCTGCTGCCTTGAATAATGTTGATGTCCATGCACATGCAAACAGTCTCTTCTATTACAACTTATGCAAGTGATCCTGAAATTGATATGAATTCCAGCTCAAAACACAGAGTCATTTACGAGTGGCTGTTAAAATGACGTACGCTTGTAGACAAAGATTTGCAGCGCTTGGATATTTTGTATATTCATTATATTCAGCCCTGATGTTTTTCTCTTGGTTCTTCACATAAACAACATACCTTAAAAGAGAGTGACAGGATTACAAAACACACGGATTAATCATACCAGCAGAGACACACTTTTTAATGTCTCACCTTTTTTCTCTTTATTTGTCTCACTCTGTATTTTCTCTTTATTTGTATCATCCCAAGTCTCCTTGTCCCCCAACAACTCGGAACGGCTCTCTTAATCCTTTTCTTTCTCTGTCTGTCTCTCTGTCTCTCTCTTCCTCTCAATCTCTCTCCCTGGGCGAGCTGGAGTTTGGCTAGCCACAGGAGCACATGGGTGGGTTTGGGGGTGGAAGTAGACAGGGTGTTTAGCGGCACATCGCTTCACAGCTAACTTCTCCTTCCTCACCCCCATCTCCCTCAGGCTGTGAGGGACGTGTCTGCGTCTTCTGTGTAGGCTACGATACGATACCTACGGCTCAAATCCGACTTGTGTTTATTTTCAGCAGAGATTGATACCGCATTACTGAACTGATATTGTGTGTGTGTGTGTGTGTGTGTGTGTGTGTCTACTCAGAACGACGACGGTGGGCACTGCTGTCTGGTGAACAAGTGGAGCACATTCCTCAAAGCCCGCCTCATCTGCTCTGTCCCTGGGGCTGATGGGATAGAAACACATTTTGACAACCTCCGTAAGTCTCAGCGTGTCACAGAACCTCCTCTGTCTCACTCTCCTCCTGTCTTCTCTTCTCTGTCTCACTTTCACCATCTGTCTCACTCTCCTCCTCTGTCTTACTCTCTTCCTGTGCCTCCTTCTCCTCATCTGTCTCACTCTCCTCATCTGTCTCACTCTCCTCCTGCCCTGGCTGTGAGAAATGCTACCCTCAGTTCCCCAGAATAATTGGCCCATGGTCCCGGGTCATGGCTCTGGGTTGGACTTTATGCCTGTTGCTCTAGTGAGTGGTGAATCACTTGTCCACTCAAGGCTTATAAACTTGTTTCACTACTTGTTAGCAGTAACACAGGCATGCGGCATTGGACTGTGTGTGTGCGTGCGCATGTATGTGTGTGCATGTGGGTATTCATGTGATTTGTGTAGTGTTGTTTTAATAAGGTCATAAAGCTGTTGTGCAGAGCACTTGTAGCAGTCTACTAATGAGCATTCAGTGTGTGTGTGAGAGAGATGTGTGAGTGTGTATGATGGAGAGAGAGAGAGAGAGAGAGAGAGAACTGTTAGAGTTGAAAGGCTTGATTTGGGTTTACAGTGATGGTGTATAGACAGTGTTTACCCAGTGATGGTGTATATATACACATATATACAAAATACAACCTGAACATAATGAGTTTTAGAGTTTTAGAGGCTTTGTGTACTACATGACTTGCAGCTGCTATTTTGGTGTGTGTGTGTGTGTGTGGGGGGGGGGGGGGGGGGGGGGGGGGGGGGGGGTTAAGAGATTAGGGTCATTTTCACAGGTGCGAAGAATTATAAGTCTGGCAGGTTGAGCCCACATAACTGAACGATCTCTGAGGATTGTACTGTACCCCAAAGAGCTGTGTGCTTTCAAAAAAAGAGAGTAAATGGATTAGAGGTGTCTAGCATGAACCCTACAGGTCAGCTTAATAATGTCAGCAGGGTGAAGAAGAGGAGGAGGAAGAGAAGGAGGAGGAGGAGGAGGAGGAGGAGGAGGAAGAGAGTGACTGTTTGGCTGGAGTGTATAGGGAAAGTAAGATGCAGTAACTAAAAGAGAATTAAAGAGAGAGAGAGAGAGAGAGAGAGAGAGAGAGAGAGAGAGAAGAGGATAGAATATGAGAGAAGGCCAATGGCACTGGGAGCTTATGTGAGTGTAGCAGTTATATACAGATGAAGACCAGCGATGTCTGAATCCTGAGGAGAGAAAGAGCATGAGCTGGGAAAGACAGGCCCAATCTAGATGAGGGTACTGGTCTGGAGTGTGGAACACACAGAGGGTACTGGTCTGGAGTGTGGAACACACAGAGGGTACTGGTCTGGAGTGTAGAACACACAGAGGGAACACACAGAGGGTACTGGTGTGGAGTGTGGAACACACAGAGGGTACTGGTGTGGAGTGTGGAACACACAGAGGGTACTGGTCTGGAGTGTGGAACACACAGAGGGTACTGGTGTGGAGTGTGGAACACACAGAGGGTACTGGTGTGGAGTGTGGAACACACAGAGGGTACTGGTCTGGAGTGTGGAACACACAGAGGGTACTGGTGTGGAGTGTGGAACACACAGAGGGTACTGGTCTGGAGTGTGGAACACACAGAGGGTACTGGTGTGGAGTGTGGAACACACAGAGGGTACTGGTCTGGAGTGTGGAACACACAGAGGGTACTGGTGTGGAGTGTGGAACACACAGAGGGTACTGGTGTGGAGTGTGGAACACACAGAGGGTACTGGTGTGGAGTGTGGAACACACAGAGGGTACTGGTGTGGAGTGTGGAACACACAGAGGGTACTGGTCTGGAGTGTGGAACACACAGAGGGTACTGGTGTGGAGTGTGGAACAGGGGGAACTGTAAGAGTTCTCATCTCTGTGTTTCCCTTCTCATTCTAATTCATGTATGATGTATGATCCGTGCCTTTGTTGGAGTGTCGATGTGTTGGTGTGTGCATGCTTCAGGTTTGTATCTTTGATGTGAACATGGAACACAACTCTTAGCAGTGGTGTGTGTGTGTGCGTGTGTGTGTGTGCGTGTGTGTGTGCGTGCGTGTGTGCGTGTGTGTGTGTGTGCATGCGTAGAGAAAGAGAGAGAGAGAGTTTCAGTTAGAATCTTAGAGACAGTCTATATTTCAAAACTATATTATCATTTTCCAACTCCTAATATACATAGTGCAAGATTTCTAGATTTTCTACTTCACTTTAGAATAGTAGAGTAGTATTTATGCTTCACTTTAGAATAGTATTTATACTTCACTTTACAGTAGTATTTATACTTCACTTTACAGTAGTATTTGTACTTCACTTTAGAATAGTATTTATACTTCACTTTAGAGTAGTATTTATACTTCACTTTACAGTCGTTTTTATGCTTAACATTCCCTTTTAATTTGTCACTTAACAGAAATAAACAACTTTTTAAATATTTACTTTATGTAATATTTTGTTACTGTGTCTTTAAACATGTTCAAGGGATATAGTTACTGCACACACACCTAATTAGAATAAAAAACAAAGGTCTTATAAATATTACTTCATGTTTATTTAAAAGGCACAGTTGTGTATAAACATTAATGGATCATTTAATCTCTTGGCACCATGCTGAATGAACGTATCCCTCTCCTCCTCTACCACTTCACAACTCAATACTGCCTGCATGGAAATCTCTCTATCCCTACCTCTCGCTGGCTCTCTCTACTCTCTCTCTCTCTCTCTCTCTCTCTCTCTCTCTCTCTCTCTCTCTCTCTCTCTCTCTCTCTCTCTCTCTCTCTACTCTCTCTCTCTCTCTCTCTCTCTCTCTTCTCTCTCTCTCTCTCTTTCTGTGTCCCTCATGAGATTTTCTAAGGCCTGCCATGGTGTCTGGTGCGGTTGTTACTTTGTTTTATTTATGTGTATTACACATGCAGGCGCACACACACACACACACACACACACACACACACACACACACACACACACACACACACACACACACACACACACACACACACACACACACACACACACTTTCATATCTCACACTTGCTGTGAAAACACCTCGCGCTTGTGCTGTGCAGCTGACGGCTGTAATAGTTGCTGTCCATTGGATCAGCCGGGCCTCCCTGACTGATGTCGTGTGAGGTCTCCCAGAGGGAAGCTCTCTGCCCGGGCAGCTTAGCCTCTGTGAGGCCCACATGGCGTCCAGGAGCACAGAGCATCAGAAGATATGAGTGATTCTAGACCTGCAAATGCTACTCTGGGTGTGTGTTTTCTGGAGAGTTTGTACTCGTGTGCAGATATGTGTGCGTATTTGTGCAATGTGTGTGTACCTTTTTTTCAGGTTTTCCACTCACATGCTGTGTCTCTCTGTGTGTGTTTTAGGAGATGTATATATACAACCCACACAGGACACTAAGAATCCAGTCATCTATGGGGTCTTTTCCGTCTCTGGGTGAGTGTGTGTGTGTGTGCGTGCATGTGTGTCCACTTAAAGAAGGTCTCCCTCCATCTGCCGATTAAACTACGACTGCTCCAGACATCTGGGTCTCTAGCGCTGTTACAGAATGTCATCAGACCGTTTCATATGTCATCATCCGAGCCAGAGCTGCATGCGATATATATGCTGCCCACATGACTACAAAGCTTGAAACAGGAAGTCCGCCCCCTCATAGTCGGAGGAGGTTTCCTGCTCTGGTGCGTTCTGGGTTCCCTCATGAACCTGTGTGATGGAAAGGCATCAGTCAGTAGCTCCACTTGAGATGCTCTCCTGGGGTGAAACCCCATATCTCCCTCCCCAGCCACAGAGCATAAACACTCAGGAAAAGACATAATATGACTGCTATGGCATAGCCATCGTTTAGGGGACCAGACGTAGCTACGCTGACAGCCAATCAAGTAGAGCTGACTCATATCCGGCTCACGATTGGCTCATGCTTTGAAGGACACACTACAGACGTTTTAGACTTTGTATTTGTGAGAATGGGATATGTCAAAAGTAGATTTGTTGATGGTTAAAATGACTATCATCTTTTAACCGTGTGTGTGTGTGTGTGTGTGTGTGTGTGTGTGTGTGGATGTGTTTAATGTGATGGAACTTGTCTTGAATATGAGGCAAACCTCAACAGGACTGAATATATAAAAACATAAAATCTATCTGTTCAAAGGAAATGCTAGAAGTGCAATTTCTCTGGATCTTCTCAGTGTTGCGAGCATTTAAACCCTGGCCCTCTGTGCCCTAATGCTCTGTCCCCTACCCCCTTGTCCCCTAACCCTCGTGTATCCTAACTCTCTGGCCCCTACACCTCTGTGCCTTAACCCTGTGGCCCCTACACCTCCGTGCCCTAACCCTCTGGCCCCTAACACTATGTGCCCTAACCCTGTGGTCCCTACACCTCTGTGCCTTAACCCTGTGGCCCCTACACCTCCGTGCCCTAACCCTCTGGCCCCTAACACTATGTGCCCTAACCCTGTGGTCCCTACACCTCTGTGCCTTAACCCTGTGGCCCCTACACCTCCGTGCCCTAACCCTCTGGCCCATACCCCTCTGTCCCCTGCAGCTCAGTGTTCAAGGGGTCTGCCGTGTGCGTCTACTCCATGGCTGATGTTCGGATGGTGTTCAATGGGCCGTTCTCTCACAAAGAGGGTCCCAACTACCAGTGGGTGGCATACACGGGCAAGATCCCCTACCCACGCCCTGGAACGGTGAGCCTCAGCCAGTCCCAGATAGTGGTGGAATAAGGCTGACATCAAGCTGTCACAACACTGTCATAACACTGGTATAATGCTGTTATAATGAACCTTGCAGAATATGTGTAGCATCTCTTCTTTTTTAATGTTGAATGTAAGGGTTTAAAGAAGTCATATCTCAGTGTATGTGGATGCTAAAGTCCAATTTTCTAGGTCAACTGCACACTCAATGCTCTTAAACATAACTCTGATGGAGATACAGTTAGATGAATAAAGATGAACACAGCTAGTAGCTTTTGACCTTCTTGTTCATGTGAAGTAAACACTCTCAAAGCATACATTACAATCCAGACATAGACACTATTAAAAGTACACATTAATACCTTAGGGTCAGACACAATATATACATTTTACCTCAGAGAAAACAGATTTTGTGCCAGGTTAAAAGATGAAAGAAACCCCCAATAAGAATCTATTTATGATTGAAAAATCCCAATCAGAGTCCATATTGGTTTTGGTTGTAATGAAAATCCCACAGAGCTTAATCCCATTGGCCAGCACCATCGTAACGTTCTCACGCTTGTCCTTCAGTGTCCAGGAGGGACCTTCACTCCCAACATGAAGTCCACCAAGGACTACCCTGACGAGGTCATCAACTTCATGCGCAACCACCCCACCATGTACAACGCTGTGTATCCGGTTCACAAGCGCCCCCTAGTGGTTAGGACCAACGTAGACTACGAGTTCACCACCATCGCTGTAGACCAGGTTACGGCGTCTGACGGCAACTACGAGGTGCTCTTCCTGGGTACAGGTGGGTTTGTGTTGTTACTCTACGATATAAGATCTCTTCCTGGGTACAGGTGGGTTTGTGTTGTTACTCTACGATATAAGATCTCTTCCTGGGTACAGGTGAGTTTGTGTTGTTACTCTACGATATAAGATCTCTTCCTGGGTACATGTGGGTTTGTGTTATTACTCTACGCTATAAGATCGAGGAAGTTTATAGAATCTATCACTGTACTGACGTCTGTCAATCGCCATAAATGCAAATGTATTACCAAGTATTGTCACATGCTGGAAGTAAATGCAATATCAGCCATCAGCCAAGTTTATATGGTAGGTTTTGTAATAAAGCTGCAGTAGTAAGTTGGTCCTGTCCAGATAGCCCTCTGAGCATGGAGGGAGTTATTGGTAGTGTTGGGTAATACAATAATGTAAAAGATCATCAGTGAGAGTTCAGCTATTCTGAGAAGCAGCCTCTAACTTGGCTGTCCACAGGGCTTTGGGAAAGTGCACACGGACACAGCACACTCCGCTGGACAACAGCGCCGTCATTCCACTTGAAAGTGCGCGCGGCGACACCCGTGGACTCTGTCAGTGTTTGACATTGGCCAGCTCTCTGTGCAAAGCTCTGGACTCCACACGCTCTCCCAGAGTTTGTGTCATTTTAAGCGACCACGGCTTCAACTTTGCATGCACCCTAAACGTGTTCAGACTGCCTTAATGTCAGCCGTCTTACCCCAGAGCGGAGCTGTTCCACCACTTCTGCATCTGCTGCATGGGTGCACTGTTCATCAGAAAACTGAAATTCCTTCACTCCTCCATCCCTGCCATCTCTCTGTCTCCTACCTCTTCTTTCTCTTTCTCTTCTGGACAAACCTTTAAAGCACTGGGTGACATTATTCAGTGTGACAGCTATACTCCGCCATTGTGTGACACCAGTAAAACAGCGGCTCTGCGTACACACAGCCCGCTCCAATCCCAGCATGCCATGCTTCAGGATTAAAAGAGGAGGAGTGTGTGAGAAAGGACTTTGTCAAGACGAGATGAGTGTAATGGGACCATCAGAGCAGCACTGGTTCCAGTTGTTGTTTTACAAGACTTTCAGCTCTAGATACAAAGGAAACATGGATAAAAGGAGAGATAATATCATGTAAAAGGGATCTCAGAGAGAGGTTACTTTCAGGGTCATGCCCCTACTAAATTAGCGTTTTGTATTACAGTAGAGTGGGTTAGTATGGAATTTAATACCTTCCAGTTAACAATAAATCCTGGTGTCCATCATTCTTAACTGAGACTCAGCTGAAGGTTCAAAAACATTGGAAAACAACTGATCTGGGATCAGCTACCTCCTGCGTATGCAGTTTCATTCATTAACAACATGATGGGTAAAATCTGATCCTGAATTAGTGCCATAAATAGCAACTGTGGAAAATTAGGACCAAGTAAGATGTTTTGGGTGAATAATACAACTGAGAGGAAGTAAAAGTTAAAAAGAAGTAGTAGAAGAAGTAAGAAGAGCGAGGAGGAAAGATGACGGGTGGTGTGGGGCCAGTATGTGGTTGATATGGTGGAGGGAGAGTAACAGGACTGTTGCTCTGCAGACAAGGGGACGGTACAGAAGGTGATCGTGCTGCCCAGAGACGACCTCCAGACAGAGGAGCTGGTCCTTGAGGAGGTGGAGGTGTTCAAGGTGGGCTTTAGTCAGCTTTCTTTTGCTGTTTCACACAATTTAAATCAACCATTTATTGGTATTACTGAAAACTCTCTCTCTATCTCTCTCTCTCTCTCTCTCTCTCTCTCTCTCTCTCTCTCTCTCTCTCTCTCTCTCTCTCAGGTTCCCACTCCTGTTACTACTATGAAGATTTCCTCTAAACGGGTAGGGATAAGAGTCAGCAGCCCTGCCCTGTTCACACACCCATTATTAAGCCTTCACATCTCACGTAACATTTAGAGCTGAGAGTTCAACACCCAGAACAGGTTTATCAAGGCCTCCCACTACACGTGTGTGCTTCGTCCATTGTGCACAATATAATTAATTAAGAGTAACATTATAGAGACAAATAACTGACTACGTTTTAAGTAGTTCAATTTGTCTTCCATGTCATCCTTTTTCCCTTTTCAATTCGTAGTTCTCAAATATTTGCAGATATGAAAGGTTATGAAATTTTGAAGGCTGTGCCAAGAAGATTGATTTAAAGCAGCTAGTCTTTCAAAGGACACACGGAAATAAATAAATAACAGTCATGGAATCTAAATAAAACCATGACCACTGTTCAGAATCAATGTACTTCCCTATTTGGTTTTGGTTTCAGTGAAAAACAAATAAAGTGTGTGTCTGTACACACACACACACACACACACACACACACACACACACACACACACACACACTGACACTGGATGCCCTTGTTGTTGTTTACAGCAACAGCTGTATGCGGCGTCGGCGGTGGGCGTGACCCAGTTTGCCCTGCACCGTTGTGACGTGTACGGTGAAGCGTGCGCCGACTGCTGCCTGGCCCGTGACCCCTACTGCGCCTGGGACGGCAAGTCCTGCTCACGCTACTCAGCGTCGCACAAGAGGTGAGCGCCGACCCCCCAGAGCAGGACTCATGGGCTCAACCCACGACACTAACTCAGCCCGCTAACACTCCACTTACAGGCCACTAACACACCGCTAACAGCCCGCTAACACACCGCTGACAGGCCACTAACACTCCGCAAATGAGGGAAGACACATGCTAACGATTGACTGCTACCCCGTACAAGATTTCACAGATTCTTCGCTTATTTTAGTTGGGCATCTACTCCTACCTGCATATATCTAAAAATCTTACTACACCTACACTACAATTAACTGCACCTACACTACACGTACAATACAATTAACTCCACCTTACTACACCTACACTACAATTAACTGCACCTACACTACACGTACACTACAATTAACTGCACCTGCACTACACGTACAATACAATTAACTCCACCTGCACTACACCTACACTACAATTAACTGCACCTACACTACACGTACAATACAATTAACTCCACCTGCACTACACCTACACTACAATTAACTGCACCTACACTACACATACAATACAATTAACTCCACCTGCACTATACCTACACTACA
>NC_135211.1:22719942-22742442 GCF_052324685.1 Brachyhypopomus gauderio | reverse complement strand
AGTGTACCCAATACACACGCCACTGCGCACACACACTCAAACAGTGTACCCAATACACACGCCACTGCACACACACACTCGAACAGTGTACCCAATACACACGCCACTGCACACACACACTCGAACAGTGTACCCAATACAAACGCCACTGTGCACACACACTCGAACAGTGTACCCAACACACACGTCACTGGGTGCACACACTCGAAGAGTGTACCCAATACAAACGCCACTGCGCACACACACTCGAACAGTGTACTTAACCCACGTTACTGGGCGCACACACTCGAACAGTGTACCCAACACACACGTCACTGCGCACACACACTCAAACAGTGTACCCAACACACACGTCACTGGGTGCACACACTCGAAGAGTGTACCCAATACAAACGCCACTGCGCACACACACTCGAACAGTGTACTCAACACACGTTACTGGGCGCACACACTCGAACAGTGTACCCAACACACATGTCACTGCGCACACACACTCAAACAGTGTACCCAACACACACGTTACTGGGCGCACACACTCGAACAGTGTACCCAACACACACATCACTGCGCACACACACTCAAACAGTGTACCCAACACACGCCACTGCGCACATACACTCAAACAGTGTACCAAACACATGCCACTGCGCACACACACTCGAACAGTGTACCCAACACACACATTACTGGGTGCACACACTCGGACAGTGTACCCAACACACACATTACTAGGCGCACACACTCGAACAGTGTACCCAATACACATCACTGCGCACACCCACTCCAAAGGTGATCCTGACATATATGTTACTACAGGTACATAGCTAAGCCATAAACCCGACACACACACACACACCACTGCAAGCATGCATTCATGCTGTGACCCAGACACACACACCCCATGCGCATGCATTCAAAGCCTACACATACACCCCAGTGTGAGCACACACACACACACACACACACACACACACACACACACACACACACACACACACAGACATCCCAGTGTGAGCATGTAGTCGAGCTGTGAACCCAATAGTACACAGTGGCTGCAATTATACAGAAGCGGCATCTCACCAGACAACCTACTTCAAATCCGTCTGCTAGCCGTGAGATATGGATCAGCTTATCAGCCTTCTGAACATAGTCGTGGGGAAGTTGGCTGTTCACTGTGTGCATGACTAATGTATTTGTACTGTACTTCTGAAATTGAAAATCAAAATGCTACGTGGCTGTTATATAAATATAAATATATATATTTTCTTTTCTCTACATGCATTTGTGGGCATGCTGGATGTCAGCAGGGAAAACAATCACCTTCCTCTATAGCAACAGGAAGGACCACAGCCGACGCTCATTCACTTGGAAACCATCACAAACTCCTTTTTGTTTGTTTTGTCTTTTTGTTAGTTTTCCTACAGTAAACGATACTGTTACTTTCTAGAGTGAATACTAGAGAGAATCTCACAGCAAGAGGACAAAGGATGTACAATTTATTGGTCTTTTTACTATGTGTCTAGAAATGTTTGGGTGTTTGTTTTTTGGTTGTTGTTGTTTTGTGTTTATTTCTGTTTTTTAAGATTAAATGCACAGGTGATGTTCTTGTAATGACTCATGGAAATGACTTCTTCTTCTTTACTTGCTGACTAATAAATTAAAGCTCTATATTTGATAGAAATCCAAAACCTTATTTTCAACTAGTAACTTTGAGTACATCTTTTGATATCTGGTTTGGACTCCCAGATTCCCAGTTCTGTTTTAACACAAAGACAAAAAGGTGGTTTTAAAGTAGAAACTCCAGAGAGCAGTGATAAACCTGCTACAAAAACATAAGGGTGAAACTAAAGTTATGACAACAGTATTCTATAAATTCATTACAGTAAAGTTACATTTAGAAATGTGGAGACTTTACAATATGGGCAGTGTTGATGAGCAGATGAGAAATTGTGTTTAATTTTGCAGGCCATTTTTGGTAATACAGAATGCATGACTGAGTGTGTTTGTGCACGGTTTCTGCTAATAGTTCAATAGTTCATAGTTTTGAGAAACTTTGAAATCAGCTTCCTTTCCAAAACTTAAATGCATGTCAATTGGGCAACCCTAAACGATGAGCTTCTTCTCATGTGTGTTAAATGGCTCCCTGCTTCATCCTGGACTGCACAAAACACGCTTGTGCCCTGAACAGTCACGCTTCTATTCCCCTGTTATCTGATTGCTCCCTGGAATCCTCACCACTGTGTGTCATGAGAGTGCAGTGGGTTCCGTTGTCTACAACAGCGGCCTCTGCACCCAGAGTGCCTTGCTGCCCAGTGACACTCCCTGGTCAGGCAGGCCGGATCGTCTGACGGATGGCCCCTCAGGACCCCGAGTCCTGCTGCGGTCCTGTGTTCCACATGCTTATCTCCCAGAGCCATCAGGGCCGTGAGGACGCGGTCTTCCCGACGCAGCCTGGTTAGCATTTTGTCCTACTTTACAGTGTCTCCCTGCTCATAGATACAGGCACTTTTGATTCTAACACAGAGGGCCATTGTGAACTTGCTTTTCACCTTTTGTCTTGTTGTCTTCATGTTCCCTCATTCAGGAGAAGCATGAAAGGTAGCTGTTGCCAAGGCAGCAGGGCAGGATGAAAGCATAGTGTCTCATGTCTCCGTAAGTGACATCATGTTACTGTACGAGCTGTTTGCTTCTTTATCAGTGTGTCAGATCAAGGGCCGCTGGGGTGACGTTACCTGCATTGTGGGTGGCTGTGGTTTCTAATCTGGCCAGACGCACGAAAAAGTGTGGAAAACACAGCAGATGGATTTAGCGCCTGAAAAGCCACACGTCTGCACTGAGTAATTATACTCATGACCTTTGTAAGGTCACTTATCTAAGGTCACCATCAGATGCAGAGGTAATCATAGGCTATACCAGTCTGTTGACTGGATGGACTCTCACACACACGCACTCACTCACTCACTCACTCACTCACTCACTCACTCACTCGTGAAGGATGTGATGAGCAAGAAGAATGTGTGTGTGTTTTCAGGTTGGTGCTGCTCGTAGCCAAACGCACAAGAATGGTGGAGTGTAATGAATTTCATCAACCACTAGAGGGCAAGATTTACCAGTCTTTGTGGGCTAATCCCTAAGGAGAAGCCTGAATACACTGACCAAAAGAAAACGTAATGAATTATAAATTATCAAAATTAAAGCAATCACATTTAAAGATACCATTAAGGATTACTTGTGGCACCAAGATAATAAATGGCATAAAATCAGGGTCGCGCAAATGTGTCAAAACAACCAATTAAATTATGTCAAACCTGCCAATTAAAATGATTTATTACCCTGTTGTAATGAGATTCTCCTGGAAACTCATTACAACACCACATATATGATGTGTGTATCAAAGGAATTATGGCTCATAAAGTCATTACTGCAGAATGAAAACAAACATGCTACAAACATTCAAATCTATTACTAATTTGAATGTTAATGTTGTGAACCTGTACACTCATATGGCAAAACCTTCTAATTATGAACCTGATTCTGATCTATGCGAGTGTGTGTGAGAAAAATGTGCGTTTCAAATGTAAAATAAATTAATTTATCTTCCATTAATTCACTTCTTTTGTATTTTAGGATGTGATAATTCTGTGCTTTTTCTCTTCACTTCACATGAAATAAATTCCAAACTGCTTTTCCTCTAATGCAGTCACAAGATTGCCCGTTTGACGCAGTCCTTTATATGTCTTCAGACCAGCAAGAAGTCTGTTCATTTATTTCAAGCCCCAAACTAAATTATTCGGCCGAAGTTATGTGATTTTACCCATCGATTGTATTGTGTGGGTGGCCCAAACACATGACTTCAAAGTACACTGCCCATGTGATGTTAAATCACCCTTTGTATATCGCCATTGTCAGGTAATAGAGAAGCACTACAGATCTAACCAGCAAAGTGTTTCCCTATTTTAGCACATGTAAACACATGCTTAGCTTCTGTCAATGTTCACTTCGAGCTTCTAGTGCCTTTTGGAAACCACTGCATGTTCACTGCTGATCTGGCTATTGTACCGTTTCTTCTTAACGCTCTACCCGACCTCCGGCAGACCCGCGGCTGAGCTGACCGCAGCGTGCACCGGGAGAAGCAGCGGTATTTCCAAGCGTTCCGCTCCAAGCGTGCACCAGAGCCCAGTGTAGTGATGAATGGTCCCCCGGGTGTCCGACAGGCATTGTTAACCCGGGTCCTGTCCGAATGGGCCGCGCTCTGGAGGCGGTGTCGTAGTGAGGTCATTACATGCCGTGTAACCGTGTGGGACAGGAGCGGCGCACCGGCACCTGCCTCGCTCAGCCCATAATGATGCTATACTTAGATCCAGATGATGAAGCCTTTTCCTGGCTAAATATTAAAGCCAGCTAAGCACACACACACACCCGCAGCCGATACGTATTTACTGCTACACACAAAAACATTTTAGAATGTACAGTTTAACCAGGCTTTCAGTGATACCTGTGCTCAAGGGGCAATAACAAATGTATCACAGCAATATTATCACCATAAATCATAGACCCCTAATATTTTAACACAAAGTACCAGTGGAAATCTGGGCCTGCTTCATTAGCACTGAACCACAATATACCTACACAAAACAAAACGCTAATGGATATTTTTCTTTGTGTTTATTTATATATATATATATATATATATATATATTTTTTTTAATCATGTATTACCATCAAATGGGTGATATTCAGAGGAACACATGTTAAGGGCCAGGGAGATCAGAGCTCCTGGAGAGGTCACAAACAACCACAGCATTAAATACACAAGAAGGTACCGGAAGAAACTCAGTGACTAAAATGAAATGCAAATGGTTTGTGCTAAAAAAGCATTGCTTTGAATCATATTAACACAGTATTCTGTTACGGTCTAAATATACATAGTGTTCGGTAAAAATCATCAGACCCACATAAAAATGCATCAGACTTTTTAGTTTTTACTAACCCTCCTAGTTTTAGTGCTCAAAGAAAACAAACAAACAAAAACTACATAACACAATGTTTTATAATAAAAGCTCAGGTTATAGCAATTAAGTTATTGCAAAATATTACATATACCAGGAACTATGTGAATTTACAAAGGGGGACAGAAAGGAAAAGATGGGAAAACAAACCTTGAGATGGGACAATACGTTGAAGTCAGATTTCAGTAGAAACCTGGATTTGCACCCTTCCTCCCCCCCCCCCCCCAACCATCCTAGGCCTAGACATGAATACACCTCTCACTCTGTCCCCACACCCCCACCACATGTCACCACACCAAGACCTTCTTCAATGGTCTCAGTAGACTGCTACGTATCTAATCTCCTCCAACAACAGCATCTCTTTTCAACCACCCACAGCCCCTTGTAAAAACCTTCAAAGTGACTTTGCAGATTTGCAGTGCCAGTTCAGCAAATCCTGTGGTAGTGTAGCTACACCAGCCCAGCTATGGTAGCCCAAGCATGGAGGCCGTATTTCTCACAGCGGGCTCACACTGGTAACAGTGTCAAGGACAAGCTGGTGTCAGTGACAAGGTCTGCCACACCTCGACTTTCCGTGCACCGTTGCTAAGGTATCATTAATGTCATAGGTTTACATTATGTCTAGCTTTTCTTGCTTTAGCGTTCCTGCTAATTGCTGGCAAGAAGGAGGGGTGATGTCCTCAGGATCTTGAAATCTCAGGAGCAGTAGTGTTATGCTCATCTCAGAGTAGCCATGACACCGGACACAGAGTTGGGGCGCGTAGATTTAAGCCACGTCCTACCCAGCACGAGCACAAACCGCTGGGACAGAGAGCGGGCCAAGTGTGGGTGGATGGCAGTACGCATGTAATGCAAATGGTGTGCAGGACCCGGGTGTCACAGTGTCGCTGTGGGCGAGCTATTGCTCCGGGTGGTGCTGACTACACCCTCACCTCCGTCACATTACCAGATCTGGGGCTCTCTGTCTCAGACGGTGTGCCAGAGAAGGAGAGTGAGCTGTTGAGATTTTCCAGTGTAGTACTTCATGCTAAAATGCATGGAGATGTATAGACATGTAGAAACTACAAGACAGGCAGGTGTGGAACAAATGCTCCAAGGAATGCTTTCAAAAGTAGAAGAGTCATCGGTTTATATCTGTTAATGGTTTATATCTGTTACTAACCCTAATGCAAAGTGAATGAACAAAAGAGAACTCTAAATCAAATCAGATATTTGGTGTGACCACCTTTCCCTTCGAAAACAGCATACATTCTTTCTAGGTACACTTGCACCGAGTTTTTGAAGGAACGCAGGGATGGTGTTCACACATCTTCTGTGGATCTTCTCAGCAGGGATGCTGTTCACACATCTTCTGTAGATGTAGGCTGGCTCAGATCCTTCTGTCACTTGTGTTATCCCAGATACACTCAATGATCTTGAGATCAGGGGCTCTGTGGGGGTCATATCATCACTTCCACAACTCCCTTGTTCTTCCTTATGCTGAAAACAGTTCTTAATGTCATGGGAAATATGTTTATGGTCATTGTCCTGATGCAGAATAAACAGATGAGCCAATGAGCCAATCAGATGCTTCCCTGATGGTACTCAGAGTTGTAAAATCCAGGTTCAGAAAGTAAAAGTCCTCACCAGGATTTTGCTCAGGCTTCTTGGATTGTGTTGATTCCACTCATTTTACTTGGATTGCACTAATTAGAAATCTAGCAAGCTTGAGCAAAATCCTGGTGAGGACTTTTACTTTCTGAACCTGGATTATACAACTCTGATGGTACTGCATGATGAATAAGTATCACCACTACGCTCCTCACCGCGTCTACGCTCCCCACCGCATCTATGCTCTCCACCGCGTCTACACTCCTCACCGCGTCTACACTCACCACCGCTCCTACGCTCCTCACCGCGTCTACGCTCCTCACCACATCTACGCTCCTCAGTATTGTCCGGTTCTTTGTGCCTTTTAAGAAGAGCTTGTTCAGCACAACTGAAACCCTAGACTGCTCTGAGATCTGCCTGGGAGAGACCCTGCTGGTGCAGTAGAACTACGTTGGGCCTTGTTGCTGTGCTCTGTCTGGCCATGCTGTATGACATGTGACATGACACTGTCTTGTACAACCTCAGCTTTATAGCACAGTTTGGCTGTTCCTCAGCCAATCTGAAGCCTCCTGCACAACTGTTTCTGTTTCAGTTAATGAATTGGTTAATCATACACCTGGCTATAATTCTCTATAATCCTACGAAATCCCTGAATGTGCAGGTGTACCTAGAATAACTAATGCTGTTTTGAAGGCAAAGGGTGTTCAGACCATATTTGACTTGATTTGATTAAAATTTCTGTTTTGATCATTCACTTTGTATTAGGTTAATTTAAAGAAATAAACCAATTTTGTAGTATTTTTTCATACCTGCCTAAAATGTTTTGCACAATACTGTACATGAAACAAAATAGATTCAACATATAATACTGTACAATGGAGTAATAAATATTTGTAAATATGTCAGAAAATTAGGAAAATTGCTTAATCTTAAGAATGCTCTACGTTATGAAACTAAGAATAAAAATGCATTAACTATCCATTTTTCCTTCCTCACAACTGATGCATTCTGATCTTTTTTGTTAATTTCAAATATACTGCAGAGAATAAAAGAACACTGAGGAGGAGAGCAGACCATAAGAGTGGGTCAGAAGAATTAATAATCCCACTGGTGGGTCAGATGGATTAATAATCCAACTGCAAATACAACACAGATTAATAGATTAAACACACATAAAGAAACAGACAACTTAAATAAGAAATCTTATTATAAATAAGAGTAATTTGATACTACATCTAGCCAACAGAAAATGTTGCATTAGACCCCTTAGTTTTTTTCTGGACAAGATATAAATCAGAGTGAAGCAGATTTGATGGGAACTTGAAATCTTCAAAATGTACATAATCTAAAGAAATGACAATGTGACATTGACCCACTCTTAAAAGTGCAGTTCTTTTTTCCTTTTTCCTTCCTGTTCAGTGCCAAGCTTTTTGTATCATGTACAAATGACATCCTCAAACCTTGAACCTCAAAAGTGCCTAACATTTGATTTTCATATAAATCCGATGGTTAATTCATATTTAAATATGTTAAATAATGGCTGGACCAAGAGGGACAAATTCTGTCAGGGACATATTCTCCATGTAAGGCCATGTATTGTGACATCTTTCTTAAACACACAGATTGCCAGGACATGAAAATATAAACAGCAATCTCAAAAAGCATGCTGTTTTTGGCTACGTCTCTAGAGAGGCTAGTATTTACAAAACTTTACATTTTTTAAAGAGCCAAGATGCACTTTCCTAAGCATGGGAATGTAGAAAGGTGGATATGCTAGCCAACTGCTTGAATAAACATCTGACGAAATATGGCTTCCATATGAGATTGAAATTAGCCATTTATGTTTAATTCCTCTATAACAGAGAAATGACATTTCTCTGAAAATCTTACAAATAACATTAACTGTGAAAATGATCCACATGTAATAAAACATCATAAGATATAAGTCAAGAAGCTCATGATTTATCCACTACAAATGTAACTACAGTTGTGATCAAATTTATTCAACCCCCAATGCTGCGAAAGGTTTTATGGAATTCAGTGCACATTTGTAATTGTGTTCATAATGAAATCTTACAAGGACTTGTTAAAGAACTAAATGCAACTAAGATAGCATCATTTTTTTTTGTCATAAAGTATTAAATGGCCTTTTTGTGATTTCTTCATTGACACAATTATTCAACCCCTTTACGACTACCACTCCTAAGAACAGAGGTTCATTCCATTGTTTTCCATCAGGTATTGAAAACATCTGTGGATGTCAACGAGCAGCAATCAAGCATGATAAGCACCAATTAGGCAGATTTAAAAGGACTGTGATACTCAGCTCCTTCTAGACATCTACTGGTGTGTTTCCAAGCATGGTGAAGGCAAGAGAATGGTCCCAGAAGACAAGAGAAGAGGTTATTGCTCTTCACAAGAATGGCAATGGATATAAAAAGATTGCGAAGTTGTTAAATATTCCAAGAGACACTATCGGAAGTATCATTCGCAAGTTCAAGTTAAAGGGCACAGTGGAAACGTTACCTGGTCGTGGCAGAAAGAAGATCCTGACCGCGACTGCTGTGCGCTACCTGAAGCGTAATGTGGAGAAAAATCCCCGCGTGACTGCTAAGGAACTGAAAAAAGACCTGTCAGATGTGGGCACTGAAGTTTCAGCTCAGACAATAAGGCACGCACTGCATAACGAAGACCTCCATGCCAGAACGCCCAGACGCACCCCCTTGCTGACTCCAAAGAACAAGAAAAGTCGACTGCAGTATGCCAAAAGTCCTGTGGACAAGCCACAAAGGTTTTGGGACAGTGTACTGTGGTCAGATGAAACTAAATTAGAACTGTTTGGGACAATGGACCAGCGCTATGTTTGGAGAAGGAAGAACCAGGCTTATGAACAAAAGAACACCTTGCCTACTGTGAAGCATGGCGGGGGGTCAATTATGCTTTGGGGCTGTTTTGCTTCTAAAGGTACAGGAAAGCTTCAACGTGTGCAGGGTACCATGAATTCCCTTCAGTACCAGGAGATCTTGGAGGAAAATGTGATGGAGTCAGTCACAAACCTGCGGCTTGGGAGACGTTGGACCTTCCAACAGGACAATGATCCGAAGCACACATCCAAGTCCACTAGAGCATGGTTGAACATGAAAGGCTGGAACATTCTAGAGTGGCCATCGCAATCACCAGACTTAAATCCAATTGAGAACCTCTGGTGGGACCTAAAGAAGGCAGTTGCAGTGCGCAAGCCTAAGAATGTGACTGAACTGGAGGCTTTTGCCCATGAAGAATGGGCTAAGATACCCATAGGTCGCTGCAAGACACTTGTGTCAAGCTATGCTTCACGCTTGAAAGCTGTCATAACTGGAAAAGGATGTTGTACTAAGTACTAAAAAATAATGTCACTAGGGGGTTGAATAAAACTGATAATGATGTGAGCACAGTAAAGACATTTGTGGTTATTCCATCATAAATATTATGTTATGTTTGTCTAATTTATAAGTGCCTCTTTGATATAATTGTAAATAAGATGACTGAAATGATCAAAATCAATGTCAAACTGGCCAAAACACTTTATTTCAGTGGGGGTTGAATAAATTTGATCACAACTGTAGTTAGCTCAGTGGGCTGATAGCAATCGTATGGCTTTTCAGAGTTGTTTGTCAGTATAATCAGAACTGAAGACAAATTACAAACTGGTCTCTGTTGGTAACCACTGGTTTAGTTCTGTTTTGAGTGGGTTTATTGGGTGACAAGATAAACCCTAATGTGGCAGATTTAGTTAGGGTATGAAATAACTCAGAGAAAGACTTTGGCCTCAAGGCTCAGGGAGATGACGCTGGTGCTGCTAATGTTAGCATGAGAGTCAAGCAGGTTCAGAGTGACCATGCTAAGAGCTAATTTACAGAGCTCAGGGCAAAACACAGGGGGAGGGTTTTGGGGGTTGGGATGGTGGTAGCAGACAGAGACAAGATTTAACCAGTGTGTTCATCTCCGAGGTGTGTGGAGAACAGAGTTGGAGGAGCTTCACCGTTGCAGCGTGATGCGGCATCATCTGCGACGTGGACAGAAGCTGGGCTGGGTGGAGTTGGCTCAGCTGATGTATGTTCTGGAGCTGCTGTGGGCAGTGCCTCTGCACCAGGGGTCTCCAGGCCAGAGCTGTTTTCTGGCACGGCGGCCGCGGAGGCCTCAGCTGGGGCCTGGGGATTTTCCTGTGCTCCCGTAGCAGGGCTGGGGGTTCCCGCACTGGCCGCGCATGCTGTGTCAGTATTCTGATGCTCTGGGGCTCTCAGCCTCTTCATGATTGTGGTAACTCGCACGGCTTTCTGAAGATCAGGAATCACACGTGCTTCAATGGGGAGGGGTTCTCTGTCTCTAGTGGCTGAATATACAATTACACTCTAACTGTCTAAAACTGGAACAATGTTCATGAAACAACCTCTGCATAAATAGTGTAATGTATTCATTTTCCTCCACAAGAAAAATTAATGTACTCCCCTAATATCTTGCCTGCAGAGTCTGGACATGTTAAAAGTAGATGGCAAACCAATTTAGTCTGACGCAGAAGAGGAAAAAAACACAAAAAGTCATTATTACCTTCCACTTAGCTTTTGCAAAATTCTTCTCTATCTGTGCACACACATTTTCTTTGATGTTCTTATCTGAGGCAGCATTTCCAGATATCCTACAAAGACAAAAAAATACTTCAAATAAAGCCCACAAAACTAACTGAATTAAAACACACACACACACACACACACACACACACACACACACACACACACACACACACACACACACACACACACACACACACACACACACAGAACTTTGAGGATACCATTCATGGTTGATGGCTTCCTGGGCAGTTAGTCTCTGATACTGGTCAACCTCCATGAGACGTGATACTAAACTCTTAGCTGTAAACAAACAAGATACACCGCCATAAGTGGAACTAAATGTTCAAAGTAATAAATGCCACTAACTCAAAAATGTAAGGTACACTTAGTCTTGGATAGGTGTCCCAGTCCCTGAATATGCAGAACATGTTTTCTTTGATCAGTGCCATCTAATTCAGTTTACCAGCAAACACCCAAGCCCTTCACATTATGCAGGCAAGGGCTATAAAATGTGTGGAGAGGCAGTACTCTTGGTTTGAGAATGGAAAAGGAAAACATATAGTCCAATTTTAAAGATCCTGGACAAAGTGTGGATAGGTAATTTGTCCGAGGTACCAGAGTCAGAGATATCGTCCCAGTATGGTGAGTCAAACTCATAGTCTCCTGCCAGAATTTTGCGAAACAGGTTCTTGTCGTGGTTTTCATAATCATCATCATCAGCTTCGTCATAGAATGGAGGGTTCCCAGAAAGTCTGTGAACACCACAACACAATGAAGGGTTTGAGAATTTAAATTCAACATTTACTCTAAAATGACAATGAATTATGGAAATGTTATTTATTTATTTGGATTTTACAAGTTTTGCTCATTGTATGGCAAACATAGAAATTTTCGGTGGACTTTCCCCATTCAGAGCATATTCTACAAGGGACAAATCTCATGTTCTGTTTAGACATTATAGACCACATGTTTCAAATCCTCCGTTTCCTTTTGTGGACACTGGATAGACTTGAGTTATCAGACCAAGAGCCAGGCAATCAGACCAAGAGCCAGGTGTTTTGAGATTTTGAATTCTTTATACATAAAACTTGAGTAGTGACTGTGTAATAACGAATTCAAAGTAAGTGTAAGTGTGTAGTAAGATCAGACCAACTCACAGTATGTACATGATCACTCCCAGTGCCCAGCAGTCCACAGGTCGTCCATATCTCTGCCGCCCCACAACTTCTGGAGCTAATAAAAGAAGCTTAAGTTCCTTCTGTGAAATGTTCTGAAGGAACTGTACATTCCTTTATGTCCTTTCATCTAAGCTACATATTACCCATGTGAGTCTCCAGTCAAAAACAAACCTAATAATGAAAGAGACCCTTACCCAGGTACTCTGGAGTCCCACACGGCTCTCTGATAAGTCCATTCTCAAGTTTAGCAAGATGGAAATCACTGATGACAATTTTTGAGTGCTTCAGGCGGTTGTAGTATACCAGATTCTCCAGCTGAAATGAGAATCATGAATATGACATAAAGTTAACACCTTATTTCATGATGCGTCAGAAATACAAAATATAATTTGTTATCTACTTATTACAAGTCATTCAGTATGTATTTTTCAATCATGAGCTCCAGGTGGCACTGCGTCATGTACCTTCAGGTTGCGGTGGACGATGTTGAGGGAATGCAGATACGCCACGGCCTCCATCACTTGGCGTATGACATTGCTGGTGTCTTTCTCTGAGTAGTAGCCCTGGTCCAGGATCCAATCAAACACCTCTCTACCTGTAGCACTACATGAAAGGATACAAGTATTCATTGTTCCTCCAGAGACAATTGGGGTAAACAAGCCTCATTCC
Source organism: Brachyhypopomus gauderio (assembly GCF_052324685.1). NCBI lineage: Eukaryota > Metazoa > Chordata > Actinopteri > Gymnotiformes > Hypopomidae > Brachyhypopomus > Brachyhypopomus gauderio. The sequence goes on along the minus strand of NC_135211.1, from coordinate 22,729,386 downwards.
TTGTAGCTGACTCACTTGTACAAATTGTTTTATAAACACTCCTTTGCAATTTCACACTTCAAATCAAATCTCCAGTCATTAATCTGTAATCTCAAATGCACATTCCTTGCTTTTAGCTTTAGCATGCTAATGGCTCTACCAGGCAAGCCCATTGTAGCGATACCCAGCTAAATAAATAAGCTTACGAAGCATTGGTGTTTTCAAGTGCGATGTTATACAGTAAAGGAATTATAAAACCAAGCGTCCATCAGGACCACCGAACCACCAATATTACAGTAGCCCTGTAATTCTGCATTATGCAAAAAAGACTGGATTCCTCAAAATCCAAACACACAGGAGAGTATATGGCCAAACACACAAGACAGTAGGCTATGTATCCAAACACACAGGAGAGCATATGGCCAAACACACAGGAGAGTATATGGCCAAACACACAGGAGAGTATGATCCAAACACACAGGAGAGTATGATCCAAACACACAGGAGAGTATGATCCAAACACACAAGAGAGCATATGGCCAAACACACAGGAGAGTATGATCCAAACACACAGGAGAGTATGATCCAAACACACAGGAGAGTATGATCCAAACACACAGGAGAGCATATGGCCAAACACACAGGCGAGCATGTAGCCAAACAGAACTGTCTTGTGACTGAGGGAGGAGTTGTTAGAGAGGGGAGAGATATTTCAACATGTTTCTCAATCTGCTGCGTTCTCAGACTACATCTGCCCCGTCTCTCGAGAGCTGCGTCAACACTGAATGTGCACCTGAAGAAATGAACAATGTTGTCTCTTTCAGTCAGATGCTAGAACTTACAGTTCCAGGAAGAGAAAATATTCTTTCCTTGTTTCATAGACGTCCACCAGCTGGAGAATATTGGGGTGCTTCACCCTGAAAACCGACCAGAAAATGATGGAAAACATTTAGCAGAGGGTTAGGTGAGATTAGAAAAAAAGTTCTTGTTTCAGTCAATGCATGATCATATAGACCTAGTCAATAAAGGCCCATAGGACATGAGTTTTGGGGCTGACCCTGTACAGAAGCATCTGATTTTATTAAGATCCTTCCTTGACTAAAAGTGTGTGGTTATTGCAGATAAAGTTAGTGCTGTGTGGGACTGGTGCAAAACCCAGCAGACACAAGGCTCCTTACCTGGCACAGGGCCCTGATGTAGGCCCTAATAAAGTGTTACCGTTATTAAAATGTGAAACGTCTGATTATGAGAAATCAACATGTACCTGAAAATTCAGAAGCCAGTATTTAAAAAACTAATAAAAATACTAAAAATATTGGTATGGGGAGGAGTCTGAGTTAGCTAATCAGAGTATATTCCCCATATGAGTCTGAGGTAGCCAATCACAGTGGAGTCCTTGTGTTTGAGGTAGACAGGGAGAGTGGACTTCGGGAGGACTCTGAGGTAGCTGGTTATTGGATTTTTCACGTGAGGGTTCTTTTACACCACTGCTGCAGGGCGTGAATCAAGGCCCCTACAATTCAGTTTAATGCTTCACTGCTTGTCTCAGCAAACTAGGGGAAATAAAAATTATTTATTTTTATGATTTGGGATTCAAACTCTAAATAACCATTGCAGGGGTTGCTTAGGACCTCACTATTAACTGTAGTTTGAAAAAAGATTCAGTATAAAGGAGTTGTAAGGGCGAGGCACAGGCTGAGTAACGAGGCGGTTGCGTGACACACATGTTTATTAAAGTGATATATAGTGCAGGCAGCGCACATTAACACATGTGGCGTCAGACTCAAAGACGAGCATGGGACACTGTAAACATTAAATAGAGTCCCAAGTGATGATGAGACGAGCCACAGGTGAGACCAATGAACACACTCACATAAACCCACACCCACAGAAATACATATACGGACCTAACTACAAGTAGACAACATGAACACATGCCCAAAGGGAGGGCTCCGGGCCTATATAGAGACAGGAGTAAGAAACACCAATGTACCAATTCCTGCACAATGAGAACAGTGCACAATAGTGTTGTTTTGGTAATTACAATATGCTCAGGACATTCCTCAGATGTCTGACCATATTTTTGCTAACCTGTAGTATTAGAGGAATAATTTGTTGCAGTGAGTGAAGCGTTTGGGATCTGTTAGAGTAAGGCACAGAGCGGTCGACAGGAAGCAGGAAATGAGGACACTCAGCCTGAGACTCTGAGCTGTCCACGGCGCGGCTGGAACACTTCATCACGGGGACTAAAGCGCATCTGCTGCTCTCGTCCATCTATTCAAACCGTTGCCTCGGCAAGAAAGCAGCTCGAGAAACCGTCTCTGCGTAGCTACAAAGCTTTCTCCAAAAATGACATTTGAAGGTTTTTTTGTTCTCTTTGGGTTGAGCTGCAGCAAAATTAAGGACTTTTATATGCTTCCGGAAAAGGAGACAACTGTAGTCATCAAGAACTCTGACACTGAAAGGAAAAAAATAACAACAAAAATAAACAACAACAACCCAAAGGGCCATCGTGATACTCACATCTTCAGGATGAAGATCTCGTTTTTCGCTGCCTTCCGTACCTTCCTCCCGTCCTTCTTCAGAAACTTTTTGCAGGTGTACATTTTCGACGTGGTCTTGTCCTTGGCACGGAAGATCTCACAGAACTCTTCCCTTCGTAAAGAAAAGAAAACAGGTGGAGCACTAGGTGGCGCTAGCATCCAAACACTCTGAACCTCACTTCCAGACTATCACAAACAAGGGCTGCTATCTCTTAAGCTTAAAGAGAAACTATGTTATAAAGCCTGAAATCACTACAAGCACATAGCTGTTAAGGGATGGAGTGTTAAAAAATATATGCAGCTGCACCCAGATCAGTGCATCATGCCTTCAAAGAGCATGACGTGCATAATTCCTACATCGAAATTTCCTCTCCATAGCTCTGTAGAAATTATTCTTTCTGTACATAATGTTTACATGGATTTCGAAAGGGTGCTTACGACTTAACGATCTGGCCCAAGTCATATCTGTCTGTGATGTCTGTAGGACTGTTGTAGTCCTTCTTTTCTCCAAGCGTCAAACAACCAAATGGCATGGCCCCTCTGAAGACAGAGAGAAAGAGAGGGGAGGGGAGGAGGGACAAAGGAATAGAGAAAAGAAGAAGGTGAGAATAACAAAATATTCCTATTATATTCAAATATTCAGATGTAACTTCACGATCAACGGTATTCAAAACAAAGCACAAGTCTAATATCACATGGAGAACCTCCCTGGTTTATTACCTGAATAAATAAATAAAATACAAACATATTATACAGTATGATCCATCATTCTGAATCATTTCAGACTCCCAGCACTCCACAGACTCCTGGAGGAAATAAATGGCATGCCCAAGCCATGTTTACTCACGCTGACGGCATCTTTCCCTACACAAACAAAACAAATATGGGAGCCCTGTAATAGCGCACCCTGCTGGCGGAGTCAAGCTCACTGGCAAATCTAATTTGTGCACCAATGATTGGAAAGGCAGGTGGTGATGGTGCGTGCTTGACTCACGGCATCCGAATAGGGCAAAGAGTGAGTCAACACTCCCAGGAACGAAGGACAGAAGGACAGGGACAGCGAGAAGATGGCTGACCAAGAAAAACATTTGTGAAAGACTGAAATTTATCCTAAAAGTAGCGGCAACAGATGAGGTCAGAGGAACTGAAATGACAGAAGAGTCAGAGAGATATAGAGAGCGAGGAAAATGACTATATCTGCAGATTCAATGTCAAGGCAGGAAAAATAAGAGACATTGGGAGGGGGGAGTGTCGGGAGCAGCAACAAAAAATAAAAAAATCTATCTATCTATCTATCTATCTATCTATCTATCTATCTATCTATCTATCTATCTATCTATCTATCTGTGTGTCTGTCTGTGTGTCTGTCTGTGTGTCTGTCTGTCTATCGATCTATCTCTTTCTTTAAGTGCATAACATAAACCTTACATATCGTATACATTACATTGAACATAGGAAACATAAAACTTCAATCAGAGCAGAACCCTAGCTGAAATGCATAGCCATAAAATACAGTCAGATCATCACAGTACATGAGTCAGTACAAGTATGCAAACCCCAAATGACCTTGGGGTTAGTTGGGAATCAAACCCATGACCTTGGGGTTGCTTTACCTTAATATCAGCCTGTCGAACAACAAAAATCCCTTCTGTGCATGTTCAGTAAGCAAGTGTCACTGTAAATGATAAATATTCTGAATTCTTAAGTGCTTATCCTATTCTTCAGTGGTTTGGAACACTGGGAGTCTCCTTCTGCTGCTCACGTCTCTAGTCAGAAGAGGGCGCTAGAAGTTGTTCATCTGCAGCCATATATATATATATGTATGTATACACACACACACACACACACATTTCTGAAAGACATTTCTGAAAGCCACTGCTACATATGGCATTTCAGTTTGGAATAAGCATGGTACTATGGTAATATGGTAATGCTCCAAACCATGTGGATATGGGCTCCACTGCCTCTGCCTCAGACTGGCGATGCTCTTTCACACTACAAGAAGCAGGAGAACAGGGCTAGAGGCTCCATGGATAAACAGTCATACAATGGGAAGACAAACACAGAGAAAAAAAACACAGAAACAAATATTAAACTATATCTCCCCAAACAGAAGTTTCTGGTTAGTTACTTCATACTACACTGTTTATTCAGTGTTGCTCTCTAGAGGCATTAATTCAGACTTCTTTCATTTCTTTGCGTTGCTTGCGAATAACAATCACTATTTGCTGGGAGCATGTAAAAAAAAAAGAATTTCAAAATTCAACAAAATACAGCAGAAAGCACTCAACACTCTGACCAAATGCTTATTCAGGTTCACTCTGTTGCAGGTTTGAAAGTGCAAGCTGTTTGTGTGTGTCCTTGTGCACATGTAGGTGTGTATTGTTGCCTTTGTATATGCCTCTGCCTGACCCAAACATCCTCATACTGTGCCATAAATAAATCCACTTTGGATCGATGGGCTCCCAAGACTCGATCTCGCCTGATTAGAGTACGGAAACCAATCCTGCATGATCGTAAGCTAGTTAACAGGAATACACCTCGAGGATGCACAGTATCACACCAGCTGATTCTGCCAATGATGACAAATCGATTTGCATATTTCAAGTTTCTTTGGTAACTTCTTCAATCAAAAAGGCAGGAGTAAAATACATTTGCATAAAATACCCAACCAGCACTTTTTTGGAGATTTTACTTTGTTTTTTTGGAAACCATGATAGGGTATTGTTTTGTGAAAAGCTTATCCATATCCCCTAATTGTGTAAACAGAAGGTGTGTACTGTACAAACATTTGGTTTAAAAAATCATTGATAAGAACTATGGAATTTCATATAGTAGTTTTGCATTCAAATTTACATTCAAGCTAAATGCAGATATCACTTTGGTCTGAATAAACAATCACTAACAACTCTACTGCTGTGTTGTAACAATGGTGAGCCAGGTCTTAGCCCTACAACCTTCATTTAGACTCTGTAAAACATTTATTAGCCAAAGCTTCAATGTGATGTTGTGTACTGGTTTGGCCTTATGTGTTTCCTGGATTACATCTTTCCCTCTGTATTAGACTACAGCTTGTCAACAATTACAACAATTACCTCAGTACTGGATTATAACACTTCCCTCAGTACTGGATTACAATAATCACCTCTGTACTGGATTATAACAATTACCTCTGTACTGGATTACATTTTTACCTTCTTTCCCTTTGTATTGGACTGTATGGTCTACCAGCATGTGCCACAGCAGGTGCCAGTATAATTTTGTGATCTTACTATGTGGCAATAAAAATAGAAAAAACTGAAATTGTATAAAACTTAATGTGAATCAGATTCAGATCAAACAAGAAAATTTCTTCCTTTGTCTCTATAATCAGTGTTGTAGGCAATTAAGTTGAAATTTCTGAAAAATCTTATAATAAATCAGTAATGTTTTGTAACCACTTCTGCAAAAAAAACCTCTTCTTTCAGCAGAAGAGTTTTCACCCCACAGTTGCCTTTATTAGTGGGTAATTAGGTGTTTGGTGAAGACAGAAGCAGGAGAGAGGTGTGATCCCAGCCCTCACCTGGGAGGTTATTATCACGGACGCCTGACCGGGTAAAGGCAATTCACTGCTGAAAGAAAAACGCAAACCGTAATTCTGTTTACATCTGTGCTTTCAGCAGGAACAGAGAGTTGCATCACAGTAGCATGCAGATGTGTCAGTGTGTACAAACAAGATAGAATTATGTGTTTATGGATGTAGGCTTTTTGTAGGCTATGGATGTATTTTTATGTGTGTGTATATTTCCCATTTGAATATACATGGATTGGACAATGAAACTGAAACACCTGTCATTTTAGTGTGGGAGGTTTCATGGCTAAATAGGTCCAGCCTGGTGGCCAATCTTCATTAATTGCACATTGCACCAGTAAGAACAGAGTGTGAAGGTTCAATTAGCAGGGTAAGAGCACAGTTTTGCTCAGAAACTGGGCAATGCACACAACATTATGGGTGACATAACAGAGTTCAAAAGAGGACAAATTGTTGGTGAACGTCTTGCTGGCGCATCTGTGACCAAGATAGCAAGTCTTTGTGATGTATCAAGAACCACAGTAATGTCAGCATACCACCAAGAAGGACGAACCACATTCAACAGGATTAACTGTGGACGCAAGAGGAAGCTGTCTTGGATTGTATCCAAAAAACATAAAACCACGGCTGCTCAAATCACGGCAGAATTAAATGTGCACCTCAATTCTCCTGTTTCCACCAAAACTGTCCATCGGGAGCTCCACAGGGTCAATATACAGTGCCGGGCTGCTATAGCCAAACCTTTGGTCACTCGTCCCAATGCCAAATCTATCTCTTTGAATTCAAATACAGCTTTTGTAGATGCCATCTGAAAATGATAAAATCAAGTGCTGTTAAAAAAAATCTGTCATCCATCAACATCTCTTTCAGAAATAAATGAAAAAGTTATAGCTGCCCAATTTCAGCAGACATGGCACACAGCAGAATCATGGATTAGTAACCAAAGGCAGTGGAAGGTGAGAACTGTCGTTCAGAGATACACTATCTCACCATACCAGACCACTGCATAGAGCATAATCACAACTACTTATAAATCTGCTGGCTATTCCTGGTCAGTAGTGAAAACAAAACCCGTCAATTAAGGTCAGTTCTGTCATAAACCTTAAAATTGCCATGTTCAACATGAATAGAAAGCACCCACGTATTGCCTAAACACTGAATCGGAAACTACTCCATGCGATAGCACAAAATCTATGATTACTTTCTTACAATTCCAGACGCAAAGGTGTATTTACATTATGCAGTAATGTAGTAACATTATGTCAACATTATTTACAATAGGATTTCATTACAGCATTGCTTCTATTACAACATGAAGGTTTGACATACCATACATACCATATACAGACATACATTTCAAATTTACAAATGCCAGGTGTCACGGTACGGCAGGCCCCCTGCTGGTCACCCCCGTCCACAGCGGTACTTGTCCCTCAGGTGGGCGGGGCCTATGATCTGCCTCACCTGATGGTCGTTTGTCTATATATGTCTTGTCTTCGTACCAGTCATTGTATCTTTAATTTCGAACTTGGCATAGGTTTTTGGTTTGCTCACTTTCTACATTAAAACCTCCTTTTTCCCTGAGACTTGGCGTGATCACTTCCATTTTATTTCGCACTCCCTACCTGTCACACCACTTCTAAAAAATAAATAAAAACTTTTTTTTTCCTCATAGAGATGATCAGTGCTAGAGATGCATAATTTATTAGAACATATCTGAAGCCACAACATATTCCTGAAGTTAAAAACTGAGATTAAGAAAAAAAGTGATATTAACAATGTTAATAATGTTTGCAATATTAGCAATGTTCTGAGCTATCCCCTATGAACAGACCACGCTGTTATTTGCTCTCTATGGTTCTTAGTGGACCAGAGAGTAAAAAAACAGTCAATCAGGGAAGGAAGAGGGAGGGGCGATAACAAGAGCAAGTAGGACAGTGCTATGTGTTATGACATGGACAGTGCTGTGTGTTATGACATGGACAGTGCTATGTGTTATGACATGGACAGTGCTGTGTGTTATGACATGGACAGTGCTGTGTGTTATGACATGGGCAGTGCTATGTGTTATGACATGGACAGTGCTATGTGTTATGACATGGACAGTGCTGTGTGTTATGACATGGGCAGTGCTATGTGTTATGACATGGGCAGTGCTATGTGTTATGACATGGGCAGTGCTATGTGTTATGACATGGGCAGTGCTGTGTGTTATGACATGGGCAGTGCTATGTGTTATGACATGGACAGTGCTGTGTGTTATGACATGAACAGTGCTGTGTGTTATGACATGGGCAGTGCTATGTGTTATGACATGGACAGTGCTGTGTGTTATGACTTGGGCAGTGCTATGTGTTATGACATGGACAGTGCTGTGTGTTATGACATGGGCAGTGCTATGTGTTATGACATGGGCAGTGCTATGTGTTATGACATGGGCAGTGCTGTGTGTTATGACATGGACAGTGCTGTGTGTTATGACATGGGCAGTGCTGTGTGTTATGACTTGGGCAGTGCTGTGTGTTATGACTTGGGCAGTGCTGTGTGTTATGACATGGACAGTGCTGTGTGTTATGACATGGATAGTGCTGTGTGTTATGACATGGACAGTGCTATGTGTTATGACATGGACAGTGCTGTGTGTTATGACATGGGCAGTGCTATGTGTTATGACATGGGCAGTGCTATGTGTTATGACATGGACAGTGCTGTGTGTTATGACATGGGCAGTGCTACGTGTTATGACATGGACTGTGCTGTGTGTTATGACATGGGCAGTGCTGTGTGTTATGACATGGACAGTGCTGTGTGTTATGACATGGGCAGTGCTATGTGTTATGACATGGACAGTGCTATGTGTTATGACATGGACAGTGCTGTGTGTTATGACATGGGCAGTGCTGTGTGTTATGACATGGGCAGTGCTATGTGTTATGACATGGACAGTGCTATGTGTTATGACATGGACAGTGCTGTGTGTTATGACATGGGCAGTGCTACATGTTATGACATGGACAGTGCTGTGTGTTATGACATGGGCAGTGCTACGTGTTATGACATGGGCAGTGCTGTGTGTTATGACTTGGGCAGTGCTATGTGTTATGACATGGGCAGTGCTGTGTGTTATGACATGGGCAGTGCTGTGTGTTATGACATGGGCAGTGCTGTGTGTTATGACATGGGCAGTGCTGTGTGTTATGACATGGACAGTGCTGTGTGTTATGACATGGGAAGTGCTATGTGTTATGAAATAGACAGTGCTATGTGTTATGAAATAGACAGTGCTATGCTTCTTCACACTCTCTCCTGAGCTGCCCCCCAGGATCTCCCCACCTCCCACTTGGGTCAGAG